>NW_024962263.1:24364760-24416865 GCF_019238085.1 Lagopus leucura
CAGGGCTAAGGCATGTATGAAATGGCCCTCCGGTTATAAATTAACCACCAGATAGGCTCTCCTGATTGATTACATCCCAGCACAAACGCAGTTTTGGAAGCTGTGATTCACTGTTTTGAACATTTCAAGCTCTCCAATCTGGTGCTCAGTGTGACAACGCAGGGCTTGCAGTCAGTTTGCTGCTTTGAGGCATTGCTGAGACAGCAGCAGTAGCAGTGCTTTAGCCCTGGAAAAGGAATCTCCACAGGTACCAGTATGGTATGGCTCAAACAGAGTCTGACAGCGTCAGGACATGCTTTAGGGAAACAAATGATGTCGTGGTAGATTTCAAACTGTGCTTGGAATTGGTACAGTAGGTCATATTGAATTTTCTGCCAGGTTTAAGAGTGATACGGTAAGATCTTAATTCACTGCAAAGATGTGCAGCACCACAACCTTCCTTAGAGCTATATGAACATACTCAATTAGGGATGTGGCCCAGGACGTTTGTGCAGTAGACGAAATAGGCTCCAAGAACGCACTGCTGCTGTAGGATGCACAGACACAAGATGTCACTGCAGTGGTGTCCCTGCAGGTCGGCAGAGAGCAGGCAGCCTGCTTTGTAGGCAACAGAGAGGAGCTGCACTCTGCGACTTACTGTACACCAGTAACATCCAGCCAGAAAATCCACCAACACTTTGGCATTAGAGCAGCCCCCCCTCTTACTTTGAAATGCTTCTCATGTGCGAAGTGAGGTAATTTGGAGAACTATTTAAGAACTCTCAAAATATCCTGCCCTTTGTGACAGGAAGCTGGAAATCCTACTTTGTCCATATGTCCTATATGAACTGCACAATTTTAAGTAAAGCAGAAGTTCCAGCAAATGCCATGCCTTTCAGGCAGCGTATCCACTCTGAGTTTGGAGGAGACACCACTTTCTGTTTTCATCCTAAAGGAGAGTGAGGAAATGGCACTTTCTGGTCTAAAACCACCCTTCCTATGCCCACTCGACCTTCTTCTCCCACTGCCCATTAAAATCCTCAATTTCTCAGTTTCCCCTCCAAGGAGGAAGAATAGTATCAGTTACTGGTTCATTAGCACAATACCCATGATGGGCAACTCCCTACACTCCACTGCCTTCCCCATAACACAGGGACAGGAGAGGCTGGGGTGGGAGAAGAGGTCTTAGGATCTGGAGAAACAATGAAAGGAGAGCTGGGGAACTGTTTCCAGTGTTGAAACCATATTGTACTGGCATTTACTGTGGGGTGTTGCTGTAATACAGTCAGTTCAGCCTCTTCATTGGTGACCTTACTTGTCGCATTACCCAGGATGTTGTACACACACAAAGAAAAAGATAAGGCAGGGATGTGAGTTGACTACTGCCAGTTTTAGGTAACATTTGCAGTTACAGTAATGAGAGATGCAAATGCAGAATCAGGATTTTCCATATAATGGTTGCATGAGACTTGCTTGACAACATGCTTTGCTGGTGTCATTTGGTTTTGTTGGCAGCCTTCTGAAGCAGATGGCTTGAGATGTCGCCATTCTGTAGGTTTCTCAACAGAAGCATTTCCCCCATATTAAATAGTTTAACAGTTTAGGATGAACTTGTTCTCTTTACATTTAATAACTTTCTGATTTAAGTAAGATTAGTCACGCATAGCACTGAAGTACTGCTATAGTGAATGGAAGCATTTGCACTCTGAATTCTAGTGAATTACATTACATATGTTGCACAGCTTTTACTTTGTTCTCTGCCTGGTTTTTATAATCAAGTATAGCCTGTAGCACCGAATTCTCCAGAAAATCTTGTACATGGGATTGTCATCACATGTTTTTCTCCTGCTTTTTAAATAGTGGTTGAATTTCAAGTGGTCTTGCAGGTCTCATGGAGAATTTCTTCATGGAAAGTGGATTCTACTTTTAATATTTTAACTCTTTATCATGCAGTTTTCTATATCAAAAAGCTATTATGAGCTGGCATGTAAAACACTCAGGTATATCACTAAGGTGAGGATGGACCCATCTTGGGATGAAAGCTTAGTATGCCCAGAAGAATAGTATTTAACTGATATAGAGCTATGCAGCTTACACTGGAAATCTCTCAAAATTCCACGGAGAATGGCATAGTCAGTAATTGCTTTATCTCAGCTGCAAGTATGACAGTGCCCCATGTGCAGAGGTATCCAGCAGCTCATCCTTCTGCACTGGCCAGGTCCTCTTTCCTGCTTAGTGTGCTGTTGGGACAGGCTGAGGGATGGGCAAACACAAAAGCACTCTAGGGTAGTAATGCAGATAACTTTACATGAGATGTGTGGAGAAAGACTTGGGGGTCCTGGTGGACAAGAAGCTGGACGTGAGCCAGCCAACTGCTTGTTGGCTGCTATATCAGTGCATGAATGCACCGTCTGAACCAGAGATACAACTATTACATTTGATCTGTGAACTATTTGAGTTGTGGTTTAAAATGTGGAGCTAGCACCGACCTCCGGTTTTCAGAGAAAATGCTTTAATAAAACTGTGTGGCTTAGTTCCTACAGCAGATTTCTGGGGGTGGAAGATTAAACTTCACCTGTGATTTATTTACTGGTGTGGCAGACAGGCTGGCGGTTGACTGCCAGAGCTTTCCATCAGAATTTCAACTGCAACACAGTATCAGAAGGGATGGGAGCACGCTGCCCCACGCTGCACATTCCACCTGGTGGGTGGTGGCACGCAATGCTGCAGGATAACCAGGCTGTGCCCCAGCAGTTCTGTGCTCTCAGTGAATAGCGGGCCCAGTCGTGCTGAGAACATGAATAACAGGAGGTGATTGGTAGGGGTTAGTGCTGCTTTACAAACGTGCGTGGATATTCAAGGCAGAAATAGATACTTCTTTTTAACAGAGCTGTAGATAATGCAGCATGCGCAGCCTTCTGCAGTGGAGAGATGTGAGGATGTCACCTTCTGAAAGGATCAGATTAGTGCTGTGAACTTAGTGCCGGTGGCTCGTTCTCCTGCCTCCTCCTTGGAAATGAAGTCATTTCAATGTACTACAAAAAGGACGTTTGTGCACTTGCTGACTTACATAAAATGGAATACTTCATTCTGTCCATGAAAAGAGACTTTATTCAGAAGAGGCTGGCACTAATACATCCTGGGATTTCTCATGAAATGAAAAATAAACTAATCTGATACTTTGACTACTACACAAAATGCACTGTGTGCTTCCAATGGAGAATTGATCACATTTATAATCTGCTCCCTAATAGCATTTTTTCATCATCGATGACCAGGTTTTTCTCTTGCTTAAATCATTTTTTGGCATTCTGACCAGTCTGTGCCTGTCATAGCTGTGTTCACACAAGGGATGTATCTCACTTCACTTGCAGAGGGCAGGGCAGCCCTTGCTGAAACCAGAAGAAAATCAGAATCCAGTTTAGAAGGCAAGGCTCCTTTCCTCTTTGCCTCTTTTATGTGATGTGTACAACGATCCTGTTTGTTAACTGTGCCCAGTGTTACTGACTTTGTGTTAGATTTTCAGTGCTCGAGACTAAAACTGAATTGTGTTGGATTATGGTGTGCTGTGGGTATCACGTAACAAACTCTTTCCTTTCTTTAGGTCCAAACTGCTTTGCAGAAACCACTGTCATTCCTGCGGGCCGAGAGGTGAAGACTGACGAATGCACTATATGTCACTGCACTTATGAAGAAGGCACATGGAGAATTGAACGACAAGCTATGTGCACTAGACATGAATGCAAACAAATATAGGAAATCTACCAGTCCAAGAACTCTCATGGTTTTTATAAACTATCTCACAGCAGTGAGCACTGTGGATGACCCAGGGAAATCGCAATGAGAAGATTCTGGTGAGGAGCAAATTGACTATGGATACTTTGTTTTTCACAGTCACGTAATTCTGCAAGGCAAAGCAGTGCGTATATTTAAATAAAGTTTGGACATAAGAATACTTGTCTTAATAAATGTGTTATTTTCACAGTGAGTACACTAAAATACACTCTATAAAATATTCTATGTATTTCTATACTAACATAGAGCTTAAAAATAAATGTTTTATATAGACAGTACAGATTAAAGTACTGTATCATTGCCTGTCCTGTTGTGTACATGCACATAACTAAACATTACACTTCTATTCTAGTTTTATCATAGTAGAGTTTTCTTTGGGTTCTTGTGTTCACTACTTTTTTTCCATTTGTTTACTTTCAGTTTATTGGCCAGGAAGGAGTCACTATATGATAAAACTTTGACATCCTTGCTGTTGGAAAAAAATGTAGTCCAGTATGCTTTCAGAGAATGTGCTCACTTATGCACTTAAGAGTAGTGCTGTAATATAAAAGTGAGTCAGCTCCTTTTCTTAGCTGCACTGGTATAGGTCTGCTGGTCCACAGCTGAGATCACTTGAAGCAGTAATACAAAACTGGTCTCTTATCTGTTTTTTTAAAACTTTAATTAGATGAAATCAGTTCATAATACAAAGTTCAGACATAAGATATTACAGCAGGGCAAATGCCTCTGTGACATCAACAATACAGCACTGCTGAACTGGTGGAAATAGGGTAAGTCAGTGAGTGGCATCATCAATGTAACATGCAGTAGATGTGGAGATGTGTGGATGGGCTGTGGCTGCACAAACACATCCTTGGGCAAGAGAGAACCATCCCCTAGGCCTTGCTGTTTCTGCCTTGCTGGTGCTTGTTCAGCTTTTTGATTCATCTCAATCTGTCTGGCTGCCTGCACAGGTTGTGTAACTGTGTGTTGACGAGAAATGTTTTGAGCCAGCTCTTCGAATCCATCAAAGGATTTATAGCACAGAAGCTGACTCTGGACACACACGGAGTGAATCACATCTCCCTGCTTCCGACGCTTACAGCCTTTGTTTAGATCCATGTTGGTTTTAATTTAGCTTATCTCCAACTCCTGGATTGCATCTGCTTTGAATATCTGCTAAGTCAGTGGCTCAAGAGAACACACACAAACAAGGGCTTACTTTAAGCTTTTCCTAAAAAAAAAAAAAGAATGTGATGAATAAATATCAGAAAATGAATAACACTGCTTGATTCCCTTTTACTCCTTGCTACTTACTGCCATGCAGTAACCTGGTTTCCAGGTTTGGATCCATACAAAGTGTGATTTTCTGGTACTGATGAAGACCACGGAAGTTTTGCCTGTGACTTCAGTCAATCGCAGTTCTCTCTTCCAGTCTGTACTTTGAGTTTGTGTCTGTCTATTGCTGGGACTTATTTTGTCTTGAATGGGAAAAGAGGAGTGATAGAAATGAAGAAACCATCTCTTGCACAGACAGTCCTGTGACAGTCAGACACGGCCTACTCACAGAGCAGTGGGAGAGGAGAAGACATTATTGATTTGAATAGCTTAAATCACTCAAAAATCCAGTAAATAGCTTTCCCTGAAGTGGGTATGCATGTATGTAAACACTGCATGGAGACTGCTGTTCTCCTGTTGCCTGAATTCCTAGCAGGGATGCTAGAAGTATTACAACTGGCTTGTCACTAACTCAGCTGCTGGCTGTGAAGAATGATACAGACTGAAGATTTATTTTGTTTCTTGGAAGAGGAGGGGATGTGTTTTGTCTCTCATTTGTAGCTTCCGCTTCACTGAAGCTTTTGTTAAGCTTTATCATCTTTCTTTGGGCTCGAATTTATGTTTGTCTGGGAAGTTTTCTTTCTTGAAGTACTGATGACAAGGTTAAAGGCTATTTTACTGTGTCTTCCTAGTGTAACTTTTATAGCTATTTTTTATTGCTTTTCTTTTTTTTCCAAATGATATTTTTCACCTTTCAGTCCTGGCACCAACATATTCGTGTAATCTTTAGTTTAGCAATAGGTTGGTCCGTTCCCATTTGATATAGATTGTCCTGAACAAATTCATCTTGACAGACAGCTCTATGAATTATTTCTTGAAGACTATATTTTGAGATATAATCTTTCTTTCTGTTTGAGATATAATCTTCAAGTCTGCTAAGATGCAATTTCTTTATTTTTTTAACGTAGTGAGATAGAAGTGGATAATCTTTGGACCTTCTTCATGCCAAGGTCACTGGCCGTGTCCAGCTTTGTCCTCTAGTATTATTACGATGAGAGCTTTTTGGCCATTCCTGAGGATGGGCAGATGTCAGCAGCCTCACCCAGCTGTGGAACCAGGGAGTACAGGTATTTGTTGTTGTCCCAGGAGGCAAGGCAGCACCATACAGCAGCTCATTTACCCACCCACCTCACGCCATTCTGTTCCCAGTGAGACACAGAAGAGAAAAGGAAGAGCAAAAGTGAGGGAATGAGAACGGGAGGAAAAAAAAAAAAGTGAAAAAACAAGTGATGAAAAGGCAATCACTCACCACCTCTCATAGGCAGATTGATTCCTAGCCAGTTCTTGAACAAGAAACAATTAATGCACCTAAATATTGCTCCGCTCTGTTTTATTGCTAAGTGTGGTGTTGTATGGTGTGGAATATCTCTTTGGTTAGTTTGGGTCATCTGCATGGTTATGACTGTACCCAAACTCTTGCACTCCCCCAATTTACCAGGGAAGCAGATTAAGAAACAGACAAGGTCTTGACGGTGTGCAAGGTCTGTTCAGCAACAGCTAAAACATCAGTGTGTTAACAGCATCTTTTCGGTTACAAACCTAAAACACAACATCAGACAGGCTATTTGAAGAATAACTCCATCCCAGTCAGACCCAGTACCCAGTAATACCATCAGCAACCCCAGCACACAGGCAAATGACCCCCAGAGTCAAACTCCCAGAAGATGATCGCACCAAGCAGCATGTGGGCCTTTGCAATGGGAGTTGGGGAGCTATTTCCATCCTGATACATAATGTTATTTTGCACAGATGTGCTTAAAACATAAACTTTCCTATTTATGGAATTAGAAAATGAAAAAATATGGAAATTAAAAGTTTTTTTTTTTTTTTTTTTTTGTTTGGTTTTTGTTTTTTAAATAGCTAGTATAGAATGCAGTTAGAGACCAGTCATCTTTAAGCATATTTAATCTCTAAGCGAAAAAACAGCTGCTGTGCTGGCCATGTGTATTTTTCTAAATGTCATGGTTTGGTCAAGTAATACATCTATATCTAACTTTAAAAAATACAAGTAAAGTATCACTTCCAGTGAACCAAATTAAAGAGAACACTGGCTGATCTACTGAGACATATTCTTTTGACAGCAGAAAAAAGAAAATAGACATAAAAAAATACTGAAAAGGAAAATACAGATTTGGTGTCTCTCAACAGTCAATTTAGATGCTATTGGGAATTTTACATTTATTTATTAAGCAAGTAAAGTACACATTAGTAAAGTAAAAAGCTCAGTTATTTAAATAAGTAATTGCTACAGAATAATGCTAACTAATAGTGGGTTTTGTTTGTTGGGTATATTGTCCCTAAAGGTGGCATAGTTGAAGCCTACTTACTCACCTGTTTTTAGCTCCAATGCAGATGTGATTATGAGAGCTGCTCCAAAAGTAAGCCTTCTATTTTATGATGTTGGCCCATGACATCAGAGATTAATGTTGGTGGTACTTCAATAGAAGTAGAACCTTCCCACCAGTATTCTGTTCCATTTTGTTGTCATGTGACAGATGACACAGTCTGACAAAATGGCGTCTGACCTGGAAGTGTGGATGAAGCAAAGGGTTGTCATTGAATTCCTCCATACAGAACTAATGGCGCCCACTGACATTTGTTAATGCTTGCTGAATATTTTCAGAGATCAAACACCGTGAGCACAGTGAGGTGGTGGATAGTGTATTTCAACAGTGGTGACAGTGACATAAAAGACAAGCCACATTCTGGACAGTCACTGCAAAATGAAGAACATCTCAATCAGCTCATCCTCACCGACCAGTAGATTATGACCAGGTAATTCTGCACTAAACTGAGTATCATCTTCAATACGCTGGAAGTGATGGTGGCAACACTGGAATCTCACAAATGAATGCTCACAGAGGAAGAGAATGAACACCATATGCAAGTTTATAAGGACCAACTGAACCAATACAATGCTGAAGGTGACAGTGTCCTGCATCGCACCGCAGGTGATGAGATGGGGTCACCCCTATGAGCTTGAATCAAAATGCCAGTCCATGGTGTGACAACCATGTGACTTCCCCACAGAAAAATAAGTTCAAGATGCAGCCCTCAGCAGGTACAGTGATGTGCATTCTACTTTGTGATAAGAAAGGGATGATCCTTCTGGATTTTCTGGAACCCAGTGGAAGCATCAACACAGACTACTACATTGTGATACTGACCAAACTGAAGGCTTACACTTCCAGTCAGGCCAGAAAAGATGACAACTTCTCCCTTGCAAGATGATAATGCCAGGCCCCATACCAGTTTGAAGCACATATAGCACATTGCCTATCTTGGCTGAACTGTCCTACCACACCAAATATAGTCTGAATTTTGCACCTTCTGACTTCTATCCGTTCAGGCTGATGAAAGATGAACCACATGGGCAACCAACAATGCCACGATAGCAGTTGTGAAGCAGTGGGTCACCTCCACTGGTGAGGCATTCAGGCCTCATCACTGGCGAAAATGCTTAGCTAATGCTGGCGACTGTTGAAAAACTGTTTTGCAGCTGAGCGTTAGCTCCATCAAATAGTTTTACTGTGCTCTTTTTATCTGTTGTTATCTCAGTGGAAATAAATAGGGTGCATTACTTTCAGAGTCACCTATGTATGTATCCTACATGAGGAGTTTTTCAACTTTGTAGGTGATTGTGTCTACGAAAGCTGTATTTTGGGATACAGTGATAGCTCATTAATAATTTTGTATTTGAAGTCTGTTCCTTGAAAAATCTATATTCTTCTCAGATGTTTATATGTACATGCATTGACATGAGTATGAGATTTCTGCTTCTACTTCTATTGCTTCTCCTTATTTCCCAGTTGAAGTAACGCCAAATTAATTCTTGGTTTGGCTTTGTCCATTTCTGTAGGAGTGTACTGTACATTAATTTGGCTTCAAACCTGTGTAAGTAGGTGCCTGAAGAGATAATCTTCTAGATGGGTTCGGATAATTATAAAATTGCAGTTAGTGTGCAACAGTAATATTGATACTCATTTAAAACTCAAGAGGGAAGGGCAGCTATTCACCTAAATACTTATGCAAGATTTTAAAGGGAAAATGGGATAAGAAGGAAAGATGTGAGATATGAGACAGAGAAATTGAGTGTTACAGCAGGAATGTTAATAAAAGGAAAAACATCTACAATGTCATAAAGGTGTTTTACAGGGATATTTTCAAAGCATATCTTAAGGAAAGTAAACGGGAAATGTATTCAGACATAAAATGAAATCTACGAAATTCCATTTGGAAATGATAACAAAAAATCTTAGTGTAAAAGGAGACTGATTATTGGAAAAGATTGCCCTGACAGGTTGCAGAGTCTCTGTCCATGAAGATGTTCAAATCCTTGAGTAGTGTGCTCTAGCTGGTCCTTCTGGACAACACTGAAAATTGAAAGCCATGCTGAAAAGCAATTTAATTAAGCTCTTAAGCTCCTCAGTACAAATTAAAAGATATGATGAAAGGTTCCCTCACTTTGGAAAACAATCTCATCTGTTTTCTTATCTTGTAGTATGAACTGTACTGTCAAGATTGTAATATTTGATGTTACTTTTGATGGTAACTTCAGTATTTAAACTTGGATAGCTCCATAATGCTTAGGAGGCTTTGACAGATACAGGAAAAGTCCAAACATGTGCCATTTATCAGTTACAGACAAGTCAAAATTATGTATTAATTAGTCAGTAATAAAAAAGCATTTACATAATTATCAGCACAAAAGCTAGTGTTTAAAAACAATCAACTCTCAATTTACCAGAAATATTTGTTAATTAAGTTCCTTTCTGGCTATTAGCTAGTAGTGATCCTATTTCTGTAACACATAACAGTTTCCTGCTTTTTAAAAATATCTTGAATTCTAGGAAATACAAAGCATAAAAAAAGCTTTTGTTGAAAATAATATAATAACAAATAGGAAGTTAGTCCTGTTGAAGTAATTATTAGGAGTGTATCTATGGCAAATGCTAAGTTTACCACCTGGATTTACCAATAATCTTGTTAATTTAGAACTTAGGAAGTTTCCCTGCCTCATATTTATTTGGCAAAATGGGGAAAATACCACCTATAACACTAAACATTCCAGTTCCAGCAAAATAGAGCACTGCTGCAGATTTTTTACGCAGAGATCGTAACTAATTGCAAAGAGGTGAATTTATGAAAAGCTTTGAAATTAGGAATGTATGTATCAGTTCATAAAAAGTGAGGAAAAGAGCAAACTTAAAGAAGATCTAAAATCATGAAATAAAAATAAATTTAACAAGCAATTAATTTTGACGGTAGAAAAATAAGGAAACCCTTTTTCCTTGGCAATATACACAAAGAAATTTTTTTGTTGTGGCTGCAGCAATAGGAGAGCATACAGTTTAGATAAGACTGCAAGAGGAAATTAGAAGTCCAGTTTAATACTGTTAACAGAGATCAGGATTTCTTTCACATAATATATACATAATAAACCACCTGTACTTGACTGCAATCAGTGAATGAGAGAGAACATTTGCAAAGGTTCGTGTTAAGTGCTTTTGTTCATAATAGACGAAATCAAAGGCAAAACTTTGTAACACTTATTTTACTTTTCCCTGAATGTCATAAAGGGCGTGCAAACTTTGTGGATTAAAATGAATTTTACTTATCAAGAGGACCAAAATATATCATTTCAGCACTCTGCTAATATGCATATAAATACCTAGACAAGAAAGTCAGTATTTTAATGTGTGTAATACCCCAATTAAAAGTACATCATTTTTATTATTCTCCTTCACAGTACAGATACGACGGTATTAATCCCTTTAATTGTTGGAATGGTTGGAAATTGCCAACCAGAGTGTTCTGGTTTTGATGTACAATAGAAAGGTAGACATACAAATGTAAAAATACCGCTTAATTTATATTTTTACTGCCTTAAAAAGCCTGCATTCATTTCAGAGGATAATTCTCAAATTAATTTGCTAACTGTACTGTAGAAAGCTCTGTGTGCCTTTATTACTTGTTAGGTTGGGTTTTTTTTACCAAAACAAACTCCATTTTTTTGGAAAGTAATACTGCAAAATGTGCTTTCTCTTTAGCCACTGATTCTTCAAACTAATGCTAACTAATTTAGTGCCGTCGTGAATGGGAAATTATGAAGATAACGTAAGGATGTGCAGTACTCCAACCAAATGTAATGACTCCTCTCATTTGAGGTCCATTTATTTCTTATTACCAAGTGAAAATAAGGACTGGATAGCCTTCAGACATTCTACGGATTACAGTTTAACAGAGTTGGATTTCCTAAGTACTAAATGTTTTTTTTTAACATGCTCTTTCTCAGCTATTTATTTTCAAGTGGCATTTGATAAAAATAGCTGTTTTATATATTCTGCTTGTTATGCTGTTTATGCTAATGACCAACAAATAAGCAGTGTCATGTTTAAAAGTTACTTCTTAGAAGTAGTACAGCATTTTTAAGTCCTTTTTTGAAAAGAAAACATGCAAAGATGAATGTTTTTAAACCCGAGGTTCATACTTGTGCTTTAAAACACAATTACATGGAAACCCTGTTTTTCAGATGGCAAAGGGCTAAAAATGACCTACACACATCTAGCTGTCATGGTCTTGCAGCTCACAGAGGGAATGTATAAATAGGAGTTAAAACAGAATTCTGTTACAGAATACCAATTGAAATGAGGCTACTAATAAGTAACAATAACAAGGATTGCATTAAGCCATTGACTCACTAATTCTTGACACTTCTACAAAAGTAAAAGAATGAGTGTCATAAAAATTGTCATGGTATTTTATGTTATTGTTTGTTTTCTTCAGGTAAAAGCATGTTAGCTGAAACTGCTGTCTTTAATGGTAGAACAGATTCACAACCTAAGAAATTTTACGTTATTTGAAGTTTCTGAAGTATTACTATTATAGTTCACCTTGGAAGAAAGTTTTGTTCATGTTTTTGTACTTGGTGCTATACTGAGCTGCTCACTACAGTTCTCCTAACCAAAGACTGAACAGTCAAGCAGATGAAAGCTGCTGTACAGAGTCCTTATGCTAATCTATGTCAACAGGAGATGACTGGAACAAACTACGCAAAATAGCTCCACCTTTTTTCTTCTTCTTTTGATTTAAATAGTTAATTATCTTCACTGCTCTTAATCTGGTGGGTAGTTACAAAGACCTTAAAAATGAAGTACACCTAAGTGATGCAAACTAGAATATACAGACGAATCATTATTTCTTAAAAACAATTGTATCCTATTGACGTAACCAGAACAAACTGTACTCAGGTAAATATTTAAATATTTAAATAAAAAAATTTATTAATATTACCAGGTTAAAATGCATGAGAGCTATTGCAGCTTTGCCATTCCCTCTATTGTCAGCACGTCGTTGCTCCGTATATCAAACTGGTGTCGCACTGAAGACAGTGAATTCCATTACTGGGATTGTAAGATCTTGGGCTGCAGATAACTATATGGACACAAAAAAATCAATGAATTTCAATGGCATTAATACAGAACTATTTACATTTGAAATATCCAGAATACATCTTTATCTATTTGAAAAGAGAAAGATCATTTATTTTTCCCCAGTATTCTGCTAGTTGATGAAAGCAGAATTTCAGCTATTTGGTTGCATCTCAAACTTATCTTCTACAGCTATCTTCAATTTGGCAATATTAGCCTTAGTTTAGGAAAGATCTTTAATGAACAGCATTAGTACTCAGTATGCAGTGGTATTTAAGACATTCCATCCTTTTAGAGAGTCTGTGTTTAACTGGTTATTTGGTTTTGCCTAGCTTAGTAACGACTTCTTAGTCTCTACAGCCCAAACCTTCAGCAGGACTTTCAATACTTGGATTACGTTCATTTGTTGAGGCTGGCAGGATTCTGTCGATTCTCAGTGGGCTGTTACTGGCTTCCCTAGCATTTTTTTTTGCCACTGCTATTGACTGGAAAAGATTTTAGAGGTCTTAGGAAATATATGCAAGAGGGAGTCCTCTGTAGATGGCATCTACACCTTGCATGTTCAGTACATGAATTTAGGTAACTCAAGATGGCTTTACAGGAAAGAGAAAGCTTTACAAATACACATAAGCAAAAGCATCTACTGGTATACCAGAGGAATAACTATATTCTTTTTGTCAAAGATTATAGATACACTTCTGGGAAATAATACAGATTCTTTCATTTATTTAATTGGAACAAGGTAGCGTTCTATTGCAACAGGATAAAAAGGTTGTCCCACTGTTGTGCAATCTGCTATCTAGGGGACAGCGTGAAAAGGATAATGGAACCTTAACTAGGTGACTTGTAGCTTACTTACACAGCTGCTGGATACTAAATGATATACTTGGAATCCTTTTCTATGACAGAAAACTCCTATTGGTAGTAAACTATCACTTTAAAGTATTAGTGTGACATGAAACTAAGTGTTATAAACAGAACAGGTAAAACTGAACATCCGCCTTTTTGATGTATGAAAACTAGAGTAAGTTTTTGTTTATGAATCAAGCAGTAGATATACTTTTTTTTTCTCCATGTTCCAGGGCCTATGCCGCACTCTTTCCAATTCTGTCACATTCTGATTGAAATCAGAAGCTTAGAAACATGTTTCTATATTCCAAAATAGAACTGGCATATACACAGGTAACACAATTATCTGAGGTTTGTGATGCATCTGTGGTGATACAGTATGACTGGTGCTAATCTACAGTTGATGATTAAAAAATGCATTATATATTTTTCAGATAGGAGAAAAAGAATCAAACTAGTGAACAGCTGGTCAGATTTCTATTCTATGTAAAGATCTCACGAACGAACACATAAATGTGTGTAGAAAATAACACAACTTGATGTGGATTTACAGTGAAGACAAATACTTAATCAATCTGAAAGCACCTGGTATGGCAGCACACACAAATTCAATAAACTGCAGAAAACTACAACTAGAAGGGAATTTTTGAAAGGATTACAGAACAATGTGTAAAGGAGAAATAAGAGTTGGAGAGGAATTGGTAAAGGGATTGCTCTTGGACAAATTTTACTAATGTTTTTTTCTAACAAGAAAAAAAAGAACTAACAAGATTATCAGATGTTCTTAACATCAAATAAAGGTATTAAATATGTAAAAGGCACTGGTAAGAGCTGATTTGAAACACCTTGCTAAATTCTAGCCATCTGTGTGCAAGAAAATTAAACTCAAAATGGGGCATGTGAGATTAAGGTTTGTCAAAAGCAGATAAAAAGTGGTTGACTTGTTCTGACTGTAAAAAAAATGTAAGTTAAAGGTCAGTCTCTATACTAGAGCAAATAAATAGAAACTTTCCATGAATTACTTTACATTAGAAACTGGATCTTCTAACTACAAAACAACTGAGACCAAAGCTTCCAAACAGTTTTAAAATGGACCTTAAATCTCTTAACTGATATCATTAAGAGTCATTCAACTCTTAAATGACCTGCTTCTTGCAACTCCAGGTGAAAATAGTGGGCCACTCAAGAAGCTGAACTCTGCTTCATGGAAATACATTTATTAAAATGCTTCCATGACTGCATGCATGCCTCCAAAAAAAAGAAAAACCAAACCAAAAAACAACCAGTCACAGTGAGTGAGTATACTCACAGTGAAGTGAGTGTGATTAGCCATATATCTAAGATACGCAAAGCAATTCTCCCATGCTAATATGGTCTTTTGAGAACTACTTATGAAGTCTGAGACGTTGAAAAGAAATGTAGAGAACTTTTAGTGGATAGTAGTAACACTATGCAGAGGCCGCAAGCCGAAACATGGCCCAAAAGACTGAACTTTTATTTCAATGAAGGCAATATCAGAAAGAGAAAATGGTAGGAATCTTCTAGGACTTCTTTGTATAAAAGCTGTTGCTAAGATAGAGTTGACAGAATTGTTTCCAGATTTGCGGACACATAACAAGAAGTAACAGGTATAAACAAAATCAAGGGAAACCACAAAAATTTCTTAAAATAAAGCTTTCCTATGGTAAGGATTTTGAGTACTGAGTTCCATGTCCTTAGGAGTCTGTGAAGTCTAACCTTAGAGGTTTTTAAGATCATGCAGGACACATCTGTCAGTAAAAACTCCTATCTTGCTTTGAGGCAGAATGATGGACTGCTATATAGCAGAGGACTCTTTCAGCTATATTGCGCATGATATGATGTTTAGGATTCTGGCAAAGATTAATTATACCAAGAGGTAAATGAAAGAGAAGAGTATGTCTGAGAATACTGGCAGATGACATCTGCAGCTATGGGAAGTAGTAAGCAGACATGTTTCAGGACTGCTTCAGGTACTTCAGATGTGAAATCTTGCCTCCATATCTGCCAAAGATGCATCTGTATCAACAGGTAAGACAAAAGTTCTGTTCTGAATAAAAAAAGGAATATAAATTAGTTTAGAATGGACTAAGATACTGAAGGGTGGAAGATCAAAACAAAACAGCAGTCTTTAAAAAACAGATCATCCTAAAAGCTTTTCTAAACTTGATTTTCAAGTATTTTTTCTTGAAATAATGTGCACTGACACTTTGTATTGCAGTCAATGCACTGAATTTGGTGTATATCTTGTCCTTCCTGAAATTATGTCTTTCTCACAAAGACAAGAAATGGGAAAAAGCAACTGCATATAGAAACACTTTCTACGTCCTACAATTTTAGAATTGTCTCCTTCCGCTGTCTATTTTCTCCAATATTTTAAATACTCATTTTTTAAAGTGTAGTCCATTCTGTTAATAGTCTTTGATAAGTAATTGTATAATCAAGATGTTATAATCGCAATATAATTGTATAATCAACAGATATCAAGATGTTATAATCACAATATAATCAAGAGAATTAGGCAAAGTAGACAACGATCACAAAAGAGAATAAGCGGAAGAGCTTACCCTTCGGCTGAGCTCACCACAAAACACCAAGAGAGGGGATCTCCAGAAGAGATCCTTCCCTTCTGGTAGCCAGCTCTTAAATAGGTCTTAAATAAAATCTGACAAAGCCATTTAAAACACAAATCAACAAGATTTGTTGAAATAAAACCATTGTAACAGCATTTAATGCTTGTAAGATATAAGAATTTTGTCACTTACCACAACACTCTGGGCAGTCTGGATGCCTTACAGCATTCACTCCATATCCTGGGTAGCAACGATCAACCCTCACCATTTGCAGTGTACCGTCAATGTAGTATATTTCAGGCAATGGTTCAGAACTTTTCTCCCTAATTTCCACCTCTTTCTTAAAGAATCTCTCTATGAGGTCCTTTGCCTAAATTGAAACAAATAAGTATTTTTTTTAGAATCAGTGATGCAATGAGGTCAAAATGGAAGATAAAACCAAGGAACATGGGTGTGAGTTGAGATTAAGAATTAAAGGATGTATTTCTAAATCTTTTGATTGTAGCACGTAGGTGGAATGGAAACAGGAAGGTAATCTGATATTTTTTGATACGTTGTCTTAAATGTAGATAAACCTTGCTCACTTAACACAATATCTCTAAATGCTCAGGATTATAGAAATACAACCATTTAAACTAATTCAGCTTTAAATAAACCTGGATTATAGCATTAAAGCTATCCTGCACTGGATATCTGTAGCTCATCACTAGTTTTGCAAATTTCCCTCTTATACCAGTGCTATTATTTAGGTCCAATTATATTTCACACTTTCCATCCATACTGAATATCTCTGTTCAATAAAAAGAAAATACCACACACACAGAAAATACACACACAAATTACAAAAATGGCAAAAACAAACGTGTTTATGCATTCTTATTTTGATCTTGTCTGCATGAAAATACCTTGACTATGAGCTTTTCCACAAATGTGGTTTTCTTTCCAATGGACAGTATGGAAACTGTTTAATGAGTACTGCATGTCTGTGACTCCCTTCCCACTCCAGTTGAATCCCGAAGCATGATTTATGTACCTGATATTTCTTGACAGTGGATGGATGTAAATAGCAGATGGTTCAGAACAGCATTAAAAAACACTATATTGAACAGAGAGCACATCTATAATCAACATACTGTGAGGAAGGTGCTTAGAGGTAGGCCACAAAAAAAAACCACTGAAGGTTGCAACTGCCTTGAGCTTTCCTTTTTAAGTTCCTAAAGTACTTTAGTTCAGGTTGCAGAGCAGTACATTCATGATACACACTGTCCTAGGCGTTCCCCTCCTAGGGAAGAAGGCTTATCTTCCTCCTGTCCTTCCTTTCTCTTTTTCCTTTGCCTTTCAAGAATCTCTGAATCAAAGTTAACCTGATAAGCTAAAGTTCGACTTCTCTTTCTCTACTGTGAGAGCCAAAATCTTCAAGCAGCTAATATTTTAGTAGATCACAGAATCACTTTCTATCACAAGTGATGGAAAGGCATGCCATTGCAAAAATATGACAGTTAATATTTGCAAGACTTGTCCAAAGCTTCCTGATTGTCTTGCTACTCTTCATGTTCTTAAAATACTTTCCTTAATGCAGATTGATAAGTGGGATCTGCCTTACCCATATGGGCAACAGAATATTGTCAATTTTAACTAAATTTTACATTTTTTATTAATTTAGAACCACTAAAACTTTTATATTGGTTTATTTACTAACTAAACTATGTTTCATGTTGATATTTTACTATACGAGAGTAGCCTATTATGTTAGTTGCAATTTTATTCCTCTATCTACTTTACCTTGTATAATCTATGAGGTGCATCACAAGCACTTTGCGGACATAGTTTGTTGTTTTCTGTGTCTAAGCAAGTAACTGTAACAAAATACAATCTGTTTACAGAAGAGCAAAGTCAGTGAAATCAACATTTCTATTTACTTGTTTACAAGAGTCTAATCATTTCTGATGCAACTGTTTGGAATTTCACATTTCAGATGGCTAACCTGCAACATTTTAAAAACATTAATTTGTCCTCCTATAGACATTACCACTATGTCTATTTAAGTATATTGCATACACTTAAATATTTCATGGGAAATCATTTTTATTTGTAAATTCTGATGGCAAGGAAATATGTAATCCTGGGTGCTTTGCAGACATATAGATATCCAAATCCTTTCAAAAAATAAAATACAATAAAATAAAATAAGCTACTGTCTATTTACCTAGATATCATTCTAGTTTTATAAATACAGATTTAGAAACAGCCAGGGATCCTAACAGTTCAACCTTCTGATTGTTCAGATTGAATGGACTCCAGTTTTCTCTCAAGAACAACTTCATCAATATCAACGTTTTTAAAGATTTCCCAATTTCCCCTCACTGATCTCTTCCTGTGCGCTCATCTCAGTCCCATGTACTCACACACTCAACCCCTTCCATCCTCATAGGAACCTCTATGAGGTACTGAACCAAAGGAAAACTTTGAGAATGGATTTAAGAAAAAATGGTTACACTTTAGTAATCCATTTGCATGAGACCACATTCCTCATCAACTATGACTAGCATGATATGGTGAAGGCCTGAGACATGATTAAGAAGCTGCTGGCCTACTCTCCAGAACCAACCCTTGATTAATCTGCCATAATAACATTATCTGTTATCATGTTAATTTCACTTCTCTTAAGCTTTACCTACCTCCGTCATAGAAGTAATTCTGAAACACCAAAAACTGCTTAGAAATAAAAAAAAAAAAACTGCTTAGAAAAAAAAAAACTGACACCTCAAGGTGCTGAAGAATGTGTAGTTTACCATTGGGTTACATCAAAGTTTAAATCCACCTAAATTTCTAACTGGAGAACTTCTCCTTGATTGTAGAAAAGCTTCAAAGCATTGCTTAAACATTTTATGAAGTCTGCACATTGGCTAAATCTCATTTATGTCATCTCAACTAACTAGAATTAACCTAAACTAATGACCCTCTTCTCGTCAGTGCTATCCACTACAAATACCATCTTTAGAGAAACACAACTAATAGTTTCACTGTTTTGGAAAGTGGAAAGTGGAAAACAAAGTGCAATTGATATCCTTTGTTGGATATTTTAAAACTGCCTATGTTGATATATAGTGACTAATGTAATTATACATATGAAAATATGAAATAATTGAAAACATTAAGCTCAAGAAAACTTTAGATATGTTCTTATCCACGTTCAGCTCAGCAACTGCAAACTAGATATCTCTTGATAACAAAGTTTTCAAGTGAACTACATATATAGTGAGACTGCTTTACTTTCTATTTCAATCTTCTTTCATAGCATAATGGATCTAGAACCTTTTCTCAAATGGTCTGAATGTTTAGAAGGAATACTCTCAAAAAAAGTAAAATAGTATCTTCTTTGGACTGACACAGCATTAAGATTTCTGACTTCCACAACTGATGCATTTAGTGAAAAACTGTTAATAGAAACATTTTATGAAAATTAGTGTATGTTAAGGTGAAAATGTATTTGTAGTACATTAATCTTATGAGATAGTGTGAGATCATTTATGTATAAAAAGATTTGAATATCAGATATATCAGACATAATGTTTTGTAATTATTACAATATACAGTGGCACTCAGTAAGAACACTTAAATATCCCATAGCTTAGTGACTGACAAAACCACCTGATTATTTGCTTTTAATTGTGATTGAAGGAAACTACAAATACCAAAGTTAACCCAGCATTTTTGTAAACTGGTTTTGCCCACTTCTCCTTTATACTTCTTTTGTTTAAAAAAAAAAAAATTGGAAAAATATTAAATATCCCTCTTTCACTGTTGCCACTTAAAGAAAGAACTGTACTGAGATTCATCTCATTTAACTCCAAACCACATCCATAGAGAGATTTATACATCTATAATAGTTGACAAGAGGAAAGTCATCCAGGGAGTTATGGAATACAATGCATCAGTTTTCTTCCCATGATAGTGTGCAACAAGGAACATGATCAAGTTTTATGATGCAAAATAAAAAAACATATTGATCTACGTACAGCTATAAAAAGTTCTGTTCTCTAGTGAAATAATGTAAAAAACACACTTTTGAGTAGATCTTCCTCTTTTTGTTACGGGCAGCAGCTTCACAAGCAATACCTTGAAGCACTTCTACAATTGGAGAAATTAATACTTTCAGCATATAAGAAGTAAGTTCAATTAGCCATAAAACATCTAACCATTCTCTACATCCAAGACAGATTTTTACCTGAAAATGTAAAGAACATTTCGTTCTGTAGGCCTCCTCTCTGCATTTTTACATGGTGGCATTCTGACTTAATTAGTGAAACCTCACATGAAAGGTCAGCAATGAGCTTGCTGAGTATCTGAAGCAACGCCTTCCCAAAAGAAGTATTACGAAAACTATTGCAGGGGGCTGCATGGTACTGGACTGTCAATTCATAGTAATACTGAGGATCAGAATAAGCTGCAGGAAAAAATGCAAATGATGATGAGGAAAATGTATGAAAAAATGAGTTACTCACATATTTGCAAATAAAATTGTCGCTTTAAATTCTTAACTTATAAACAAAATTAATTTGTTGTTAATTTGTTGTTAATTTTTAATGATAAAATAATGTATTCTGGACTGGTCGGAAACACGTAGGAGACTTTACAAGTCCATATTCTTAATTATATCCATAGGTTACTTTATGTTTATTACTGGCTGTGTTGTTTTTTTTTTAAAAAAACAACAGTAAACTATAGAAGAAGCATCAAGAATATGAAAGCTAAGAAGCATGTTAGAAAATATCCTGTAGTATGTGGTGAAGTATTTCAACTCACACATTATCTTCAGTTATAGTAGTGTATTTTACTCTTCTTACTCAACTATCACAAACAAGTATTTTAAAGGATGTAATAACTGAATAGAAATCCCTTCTCTATCAATGTAAGTACCTGAACATGTTATCATACAGACATGAAATTTACATTTAAGGAAGAACCAGCTATTTAAACTTTACTGCAAGGCTACATGCACACTTGGGCATCTTTTACAAATATAATGTACCATGAAATGCATGGGTTTAGTTACTTCATGATAACCACTCTACTTACCCAAAGCTTGCTATTAACAGAATGCTAAATTGAAAACAGAAGTAGAAGAATGAAGAACAGGAGTGATGGTGTGGGTAGAAACACAGAAATAAGGAGGGAGATCTGCAGAGAAGAAAAATGAAGGAATAGAAACCAAACCAGCCAAAAGAAAGAAAAAACAAACAAACAAACAAACAAACAAACAAAAAACTAATAGAATAATAGAACAGTCTGGATTGGAAGGAACTTTAAATATGTAGTTCCAAGCCACCTGCCATAGGCAGGGACATATTCCACTGTACCAGGTTGCCCAGGGCCCCATCCAACCTGGTTTTGAAACACTTCCAGGGATGGGATATCCGCAGCTTCTCTGGGCAACCTGTTTCAGTGCCTCACCACCCTCACCCTGTGTAAAGAATTCTTTCCTTTTCTAGTGTAAAGCCATTATCCTTTTTCCTATCACTACACTCCCTGATAAAGAGTTCCTCTCCAGCTTTCCTGTAGTCCCTGTTAAGCACTGGAAGTACAGCATCAAAATATCAAGAATATGGCATCCAATTAAGGCAGCTAATTAGATTCTCCACATTGATTTTGCTTCCCCCATTTCCTTTCACTTGCTGCTGCATATTCTGAATTTTGAATTTGGTATGCAAGTATTTAGATTGGATCCTTACTGAAAAATGTAAGACTGCATTACTGAAAACTGTAAACTTTCCCATCACAATTGCTTGAAAGAAATTTCTTCCAGTTCTCTCAGACAAGATAACTGTTAAAGGTTACAGATATTCTATATCAAGGCTACTAAGGCCAGAGTCAAATTAATTTACATCAGAGGCCAGTTTAGGTTACTGTGCTCTAGCAAGCCTTTAAATGAATACGGGTACATATTTCAAAGTTGAGGTCAGACATCATTCCTGCTTAAGGCAATACAAACTCTTACCTAAATCTCCTCAAGAATTAAGGAAGGAAAAGAGATCTAGTAATGAATAAATGATATTGTCTTTGTAATATTTCACTTCATCAGCCATTCTTAACAAATGGATATGTAATCATAACAGGAAATAATAACCTACCAGTATTGTCACAGACTAATAGAATCATCAAGATTGGAAAAAGCCTCCAAGATCATCCCATCCAACTGCCAACCTACCACCAATATTTCCCCACTAAACAACATGCCTCAGTACAACATCCAAACGTTTCTTGAACACCTCCAGGAATGGTGACTCCACCACCTCCCTGGGCAGCCCATTCCAGCACCTGACCATTCTCTTAAAGGCGAAATTTTTCCCAACATCAAACCTGAATCTCCCCTGCTGCAACTTGAGACCATTCCATCTTGTCCTATCTCTAGTTATGAAGGAATTATTTAATTAATTGATTATCTAATTAATTGATACATCATTTACAATGTAAAAACACATTCTATTAATAATTAAGCCATTAACCTGTGTGAAATAAATCCATAAGGCTGTGCTAAAATTCATCTCCTAAAGAATAATTTCATTTTAAATTATACTGTTTTTATGTTATTAAGGACTGTTATCTGTTCAATCTGTTGCATTCCACTGTGTTTTATGTTTCTTTTTTGAAAAGAACTGTATTCATAAATTTCTTAGTCAAAAAGTGACCTTCATTTAAGGCTCTGTAAATGCCATTAAATTAACTGCCTGCTAGCAACAGCTATTAAAAAAAATCTATCCAGAGCAACCAAATGTCTTTACCTCTCCAAGTTAAATTTTAAATAAGCATTACTTCTTTATAGGTAGCAACACACATTTAAAAAGAAAATCTTCTTCAAGGTAGCCGCATGCTTAACAGCATTAATAACTTACCATAAATAAGATATTTTATTGTGAGTCTTTTATCAGGTTGTGCAGCGATAAGCTTATAAACAAGGGAACAAGTGTAAACTCCACTCAGGTCAGATCTGAAGTGTCCAAATATTAAAGTTCCCGTTGGTGATATTTGCACACTGCTATTTTCTGGTAAAATGTAATGAAATAATGTTAGCAGTCAGTATGAGAAGATGCAGTTCTCCCATGTAGTCTGCGTGTGGGTTACAAGATGACATTTGACGAACGCTTTCCTAACCTGAAGACAGTGACAACATGCCTGAGGATTTCTTAAATAGTAGCTTATCTTGGTAGCTGTCATAGAAATCACTAGATTAGCACAAATTATAACAGATCTGAAGGTAAAATATTCACTTGGACAAAATATTTCTAGAACAGATTAATTTGCTTTTTGGAGCCCAAGAAAAAAAATCTTTTTACTATTCTAAGTACTTTAGGTCTTTTATCTATGGTATGGAATCAAAGACAGTTAGCGTGATATGAAAAACATGTCTTTTTTGACTGAAAAAGTGAATCCTAAGGACATGAGATTTGTATTGAACACACTTTAGGGCCCTTACTTTAGATCAGTCCTAATCTGGTTTTAAAGACAGAACATGAGTTCTCTCTCAAAGCTAACCTTTCCAATTAGCTTTATTCAAAAGGAATCCAGTTTCTGTACCCAGCAACCAGTCCATGATCCAAATAAAATGTGGTAAGTGAGCAACATTAAGCAATTCACTTCAAAGCCACACTCCTATTCAATCTAACAAATTACTGTTACTCTGGATGCATGCTGATTTTCCTGCTTTACAATTTTAAGAAAGATATTAACCAAAAGTAACTTGACCAAGGTCCTTCTTTTCACACACCTGGCAGAAGGGTGTGGTACGACTTTGTTCCTCAAGAATCAATTAAAACATTTAATCAACTTAGTTTTGTCTTATATGTAACTGTGTTTATAAAGATGATGATTCAAGTGCTGGTTAAAAAAACAAACAAACAAACAAACTACTACTAAAAAGACTGAAAGTATAAATTCTCTTACAAGGAATGTTGGGGATTCCATAAAAACTTAGGTTCTCACATTAATGGGACACTGTCATATTTAGGAGGACAAAGAGCTTTTTAATCCGATGACAAACAGGATGCTGAGTCTATAAACTAGGATGTCATTTGCTACCGAATGCTGAAATAGCCAGCAGATTAATATTGTAAGAAAACCAACATACATTTCAGAATGTAGTTTGGATCTCTGGCATATTCAACTGCCCTAGCTGGAGTGTGTTTAAGACGTATCACAACATCTTATTTTTGCTGCATCTACAAAATCCATTAGTAAATTTCAAAGATGACAAAGAAGTCCAGAAAAGACAAAGCCTGGACGTCCAGTGAAGAGATGTGATCACAAAGAATTTTTTTGAAAATGCATCCCTAGAAATAGGAAAGTTAAGCAGTTCTTCTAATGGATTAAGTCACTGGTTTTATTTTAGAATTTTGTCCTACTTTGAACAATGAATATTTCTATAAAAGAAAGGAACAGAACTTTACAACAGTAGTCATTAACTCTTTTAATGGTACATCTGTATGTAAAGAATCTCTGTACGGATCACAAAATCAAAATATTGTTTTACTTTTCTTCTTAGCATTACAAACAAAACTACACAAACATCTCTTGCTGTGTGGGATTATCTGGATGCATAGTGCCTACTCATGTGAGTTTGGATTCACACGAAAAAAAGACAATTACCTTTAAATGAAACTTGAAAAACAATTGATTTATGCACTCTCTTCTCAAATCTAGTATTTTTTCAATGTTACTCTGCTGGAACAAGATAAGTAAGATGAGTTTGGATTTCATGTCACATTCTGTGATACAAATGACATGGTATGATTTAATGCACTTCTCTTACGCAAGAGGCATTTCATATACATGATGGACAAGGGATGTGATCAAGTTCAGAGTTTCCTTGTGGTCAACATAAAATAGCATGATACGAAATAAAAGAGAAGTTATTTTTGTTCTATGGGAGTAAGTTTGATTATTTTCCAGGCTCCATGAGTATGTTAGGTGGCAGTAACTTTCCCATACTTACTTATTCTTGGGTTCCACCAAAGTAAAACAAACTTATTCCAATGTTTGCATTAGCAAAAAGAATGAGATACTTTCTTACATTTTCTGTTCTATTTACCTATTTCTATTTAAACACCCTCCAAAATTCTTTTTTTTAATGCAGTGAAACTTTAGGATGCAGAACATAAAACGCAATTTTTCTCTTTAAAGTGTGTTTTGAAATACTCTTATTCTCAGTCGTCTGACATTTCAAAACTTCAAAGTATAATTTCCAGATCTTAACACAAAAGAGTCACTCTGCTAACTGAAGAAAAATAGTAAATTTTAAAACTGTAATGATTTAAAAATAAATTTTGTGCAGTATTTTGTTTTTCATTATTCTTTCGACAACACATACGTGGATTAGAACTATTTGTGAACAAAGATTCAAAAAACAGACTTGCTTGTTAATGACTACAAAAAGCAGAGCATTTACTGCTCCTCGTAAGTTTTTTTTTGTAGTCGTGATGTTCTGTGTATATATTTTGACAAATTTGGTGGGCACAATACACCTGTTTATTGTGAGTGCCAAAGGGTGGTTTGCCTGAAAGATAATTTGATTTTTCTATCACAGTTCGTACATTCACTTTGAAATGTTTCAAGAAGCAGCATTTTCTTACTCTTCCCATGACTTGATTCATAATTCTACATTCCCACTAATAGGATTATTTTATTTTATATGAACACACTGAGATAAATGCTTATGAATGCTAATTTCCTTCCAGTATGGTGATTTACTATGATAGAGATTAGAGACTAACTGGACACAGAAGCCCATGTGATTTTTACCACTTAGAGGGAATTAGACTCATTATGAAAGAAGGCCTGGCAAAAAAAAATTCTGTCACACAAAAAACAATTCATAAACTAGAAACTTAAGAGTTTGTTTATACCTGAGTTGAAAGAAAAGCTCTGCCAGGAAAACACATGTTTTCTTCTCTTTTGGAAATGTTTTTTACCCTCCTGCTGCCGAGTCTAGCGTACCTAAAGTTTCCAAAGAACTGAGAATCCCTGCCACCCTAGCTTTTTGCTAGCCATCCAAGTCTGGCACAGCAACTTGAGATATTACTGAAGCAGTCTTCAGGAAAAGATTTAAACCTGTCAGATGAAAGTCTGAGATCTCCATGCTTTTCTCTTCTGCATAGTTAACACTGTCGAAACTGTCATTTGGGTACACAGAAGCCAGAGGACTGAAAAGGACAATTTTTGTTAATTGTGAATCAGGAGGCTGCTTTCTGTCTGATCACATTAAACTCAGGACATATACACATGACAATATATCTGATAATGTGTTTGTCGTGCATCACAGACTGGGCATCAAAATATATCATTTACAATGCAGGACACACAGCTAACCACTACATATTCATTTCAAGAGAGATTAACATTTTCACGCAAAGTGACAGAGCCCACAAGCTTAAGTATAAGCAAAAACATCTTTAACTGCAAGGCAATGAATGCTATAAATTCATCCTCGAGGTTAAGCCTGTTATCAGATTGAAAGCAAAACCAGTGCAGTGTCAGATGCTATAAAAACTTGAAATGCTCTACGATGAAGGCTGGCATGTAGCGGATTAAGAATGAAAAATCACTATGATATCAACGGTACTTAAGATCACACAACAGGAAAAGCTGCTTGAAAATACACAAACACCAAGGACAGAGGTCTGACAGACACCAGTACAGATTAAGAAGAAAGCAAACAGAATTTAGTGACGCTGCCGTTATAAAAGGGTGAATACTTACTAACCTAAACTGTGAACTAAATTAAGAGATTAAACAGGTTTAAAATTAATCACAGTGTACTTTAAAAAAAAAGGTACCGAAATTACATTAAAGAGTAAATGGGACATATACAGAGGGAAATAAAAACAGAACTTAGGTTCCCTGCTCACACTTGGAAAGATGTTGCTCATGAGCAGGTCATGATCTCTAAGAAATCTTTCTCATTATGTGGGAATTGTAAAAAATGTACAAGTAGCCCAACACATTCAACAAAGAAAAAGTGATTAGTAGCTTTCCTACCATACCAGCAGCTTAGGACAATGGTTTCATCACAAGCATCTTTATGAAAAATGGTAGCCTTAAACGAGTCATGAAGAGATTAGTCAGAAACTGACCTTGGCAATGGATGTGAAGAGCCACCATAGACACATTCGGTACAAGAGCAACAGAAATGTTAGGCCAAGGATGAAGGGAGCTGAATGACAGCGACAAAGAACATGGAAACCATGAGGTAGTAAACATTCTTTGTTTCAGTCTTTCCTGGCAAGGGTTGCCTTCCAGCTTTGTCCCAGAGTCCACCAGAGCTTAAGGGGGATACTACAGGAAATTACAAGTATGATGTTAGGGAGTTACTGAAGTGATCTGGACATACACAGGTTAATAGGCCAGAATGAGATTGTCTGTTTTGATGGCTATGTGGCCCCAACGGTCAGAAAGAGGCAAATAACACATCCATTTTCAAAACAGGGAATCACAAGTCAGCCATTCTCACCCTTCAATGAGGAACTAACAGAAGCCATTTCAAGGCCCATGAATGCCAAAACTGTGACTATGAATAGGCAATGTAGATGGAAAATTGGATGGATCTCCATTTAGAAGATTGCTTGATTGTTCAAATTGTAACTAGCAGCTATCTGAGGGACTTTCCTCAGGGCTGCTACAAGCACCAGTACTGATTAGAATCTTTACCACTGACCTACATTACAGGACAGGATGCCTTCTTGTCAAGTATGCAAAAAAAATCAAATGTCGCAAGTGCACTTGGAACAGAGTAAGAGTAGCATATACAGTTGTAATGTACAGTTGCAGACAAGATTTTTGGTAGCAGCCCTGCAAAAAAAAAGGCCTGGGAGTCCAAGTGGACCCTGCACATGACTCAGAAGCACACTTTTGCAACAGTGAAAGCTAACTGCATACTGGGGTGTATCAACAATAGTACAGCCAGCAGTTTAGTGATTATTTTCAGTACTCATTTTGGCACTACAGCACTCCTCGGTACAAGACAGATGCTAACAAACTGGAGCGAGTAAAGCAGGAAGCCTGTAAGAGGATTAGGGAGTTGGAGCACAGGATAAGAGGCAATGGAAACTAGGATGTGTATCCCAGAGAAATCTAGGGAAGGAACTGCAGTGCTTCACTACCTAGGGGGATTTACAGGAAAGAATAAGCCAGACCCTTTACGAGATACATCACAAAAAGATAAGCAGCAATAACAAAAAACTGCAATAAGGTAAATATTGTCTGAAAATGAGAAATAAAATGGAAGACTTTCCAGAGAAAGGACAGAAAATCTCCACAGATGGAGATTCTCCAAACTCCAGAGGTCAAAGCCATATGCAACTTCATGTCCGAAAGTAGCCTGTCATTGAGCAGGAGGTTGGGCTAGATCACACTGCCTATGACTCTATTACTCTATCCTTATAGAACAGTCCCAGCTGTTTCTCAGTGCAGCAAAGAATGTCACCTTCAGCCTCTCTTGCTTTCATTACACCTTGCCTTGTCTAGTACTCTTTAGAGATGGCACCATTTTCTACAGAGATCTCCAGTGTTTTATTCTGGTTATCCTGAATTTTTATCCTAAAACTTGAAAGTTTATCATTTGTATGTATGTTGTTTATCATTTATATAATATGCATACAAACATAGAATCTTCTCAATTCTCCTCCATTCACAGTTCTATCTTTCTAGCTATCATGATTCCTTTCAGGGGGAGGAGGAGGAGAAGAGAGAGAGTGTAGAGGGCCACGTAAGAAAATAAATTCTTACCTGAAGAAAGATAACCACCTGGTCCATTCCACCGGAATACTGGATCAATCAATTCTGAGTTTCGTAGGTGATTTGTGACACATAGAATATGTGGACTGCTGTGATCCAGCTTGACATAAACTTTCACTGAAAAAAGTTTATTATTAGCATTAAATACTTATCACTGTGAGATATATAATGATACCAGTGAGATATATAACGTTAAGACAGTAGTAAATGTAATTTTATTGTGTACAGTTTGTTTTATTTCCCTTCCTAATGACATTCTGCAAACCATTTGCGTTCTTCAGAAGCATGAGATGCTAGATATTTATACTCTAGAGTACTCCAAACATGAATATAGCATGCTATCCTAATGCTGTTGAAAAGGCACAACTAGTATAAACACTACAACCACAACATTTGTGGTCTAGGGAATCTGACTTAATAAGTGGAATTAAATCAAATATACAAATTGCCATTTATTTTACCATGCCATTCAGATTCCCTGCAGGGAGAAAACTGTTTAGATATTTGATATGGGAAGGAATTAACATTTAGAAAAACAGTTTTCACTTTTCCATTATGTCAAGTAGTAGTAATGGCACCAGTTTTCTCTCCCCTTCAAGCACGATTGTTTCTTGTCATTAAAACATGAAAAACCTCTTAACATCACAGCACAATATTAGACTGCTTAAACAGAATACAGACATCAATATTAACATTTGATACAGAAAAATACATTTAGAATTTTGATAGTCTCAAGAACAGGAAGAATGTCCATCCCAGCTAATAAGCTTGTTACTGTGGCTTGTAACACAGGAAACAGAAATGTGTATCTTTTAACTGTACAGCAGAATATCATGGAAATAAACATTATTTGCAGGTGTTACTTCAGATTTTTAACCCAGAAAAGGGTGGGGGGAGGAGGACATGTCCCAGTCTTTCTAATCAGAAATGCCTTGCGTCATATAGCACCTTTTATTATTTTTCACCTTGCAAAGGCATGCTTTCATTTGTTTATGACGTTAGTTCAGGGTGAGAAGAGCAGCATGATACAAGGAACAAGTGGGAAATTAAAGGATTATGCTTCAAGTGGAATGCACAAAGGGGAAAAAAAAACTACACAGGTTTCTGAGCTCATCTCCATTTGCATTGAATGAAAACAAGTATTTTCAAAGTTTTAACCACGAATCTGAAAGTGTATCTTCCATTTTACAGTAGAGCACAATACTCATGAAGCAACTCTATGACCTCAAGTTGTATTCTGAATATGAGGTAAAATGCCAGAGAGGTTTGCAAAAAGGAATATTTATCTAAAGGAATCTCAGTGCTAAATGCCCAATTATAAGTTTGTTTGTTTCCCATGGCTGACAAAAGCTATTCTGTATGCACAAACTGCTTTTTGGTTATTTTAGTATGGAACAGTCTGAAAAACGACTTGTACTAACTTCCACATGTTAGTCAAGTCTGGAGAAATATCGAGCAAAGCTGAACGCGCATCTTCTAGAACAGAACTTTATTTTGTCTCAGTTTTGTTCTCCTTTCTTACTCAGTAGCAGCCCTGCTGAAACATGTATGTTACTATTCTCAGGGTAGAAAAAAGAAAAGAATTGCATTTTGCACTGACTTTAGTTTAATGCTTCTAGGTATGCTATTAGTAAAGCTGAAAGTGTAAACACAGATGGAGAAAACTAGGGGGAGGTGTATTATCAAAACCAAGTATGCAATGTGCATTAAAGAGATGGCAACATAAGTAAGTATATGGCAGTGAGGAACAACCTGTTCTTTAATCTTCAGATTTTTAACAGTTGTTTTATTTATTAAGAAAGTGGCTGTATTATGTAGATACACGTGATGTATTAAGCAATTAACATTTCTTAATTTTTATTGTAGAATATAGCATAAGCCTCAGGTTCTGCGTACACTGAAAGTAAAAAGCAGCAGGAATATCTACAATGGGATAAAGCAGTATTTTGAGGCAAAGGTCTTGCAGCCAGAATGATGAGTACAAAGAATGCTGTTGTTTTTAGAACAATTCTGGAAAATAATTATCTTTGCTTTATAAAAATTGCAAGAATAAAAAAAAATCAGTGGTAGGAATATGTGCTTTTGTGGCCTACTAAGTCATAGTAACATAGGTAAGTCAGTACAGAATTGTAATTAATTAAGGCATTTTAAATAATTAAACAACAAGGAATATGATGGAGAAGGGCACTTTTGTGGTAGAAGCGTTTACATTATGTTTAAAGAAAAATACCTGGAAATAAGATGGATCCCACTATTTTTAAGCTATTGCTTCCTGACTCTGCACTTCCTGAGTACTGAACTGTTAAAAGACAAAACAATTGCATCAACACAACTATTGCATTTCTCTGAAAAAGCAAACAGCATGGTTTAGGTCAATGCACACCTTTCAGGGACTTGCACTTCAACAGGTATTAACTTTGTCTAATGTCTTACACAGGGCACATTTCTCATTTTCAGCTTTAAATATATTTCTAATTTTTACAGAAGAACTGTCACATTTTATATGAAGGCTCTCTATAATGAGGGTAATGGGATTAGATACCACCCAAAAGGGGGATAAAACTTAGCTACATTGTTATGATACACTCAGTCTGGATGTCAGTCAATGTGTGTACTGACCACTAACAAGGTAACCAACATAGTTTCTGTTATTATTGTGATTTTCTTAATTTCCTCCATGAAATTAATACAAGCTCTTAATTGCTTTAATTTGGTTGTTTTTATTTGCATCTTCGACATTAAATAGAGATTTAAAAGACCTTTCATAACAATTGAAAAGCTCTGTAAGACATGCAAGACTTCTGAAAGAAAACTGAATAACCTGCCAGTGTGCAGTACCAGGTGGGCATTCTAGCACAAGTCAGATCTGAGTATCTTCTACAGATATTCCAGATATGCTGCAGAAAGCCAGCAGAAAGAGAACACTGGCTAACAGACCTCTCAGTATTTTGTGTTCTTTGTCTCCACCTCCTGTTTAGAAAGAACATGGGTTACTGAGAGTTAAGTTCCTTAGGGGAATCTGGGAAAGCGAGTAAATATAAGAGGAATATAAAGTCTTGAACACAAAAGATGGCAATAAAATACTGTGCATATAATTAGTAGCAATAATGGGCTTAATAGTTATGTGGCACCAGAATTGTGCTTGTTGCTAACTTAGATTCAATAGATACCAAGTAAAGCCAGCAGCAGATACGCTAGTAAATTCATTTCCCATCGCGGCATTTGTTGGTACACAAGAAAGACTGGGTCAACTCCCAGCTTCGCTTTGATTTACCTTGATTAGAACAATAATGGGAAATCACCAATTCACCACATCTATTATGAAGCTGGTAATCGTACTCCCTTACCATACATTGTTGAAATGGAAAACAGAAGGAAGTCAGACTCTCCAGCAATCAGGACAAGATAACCAACGTAAGTTAAAAGAACTGCCTATTTTGCCATTTGAGGATACAAGCAAACTATTCTATTCAAAATACTTATGGAACAGAAAAAGCACATTGAAAGAAAATAACAAGTAGAATCATATATGATGGATTTCTGCAGATAACAGTTTAATTTACTTCATAACATTGCTTTACCAAGTAGCAATTCACAACTTTTTTTTTTTTTTTTTTTTTTTTTTAGGAGTAAAAACTTTTCAAATAACTTAATTTTCCCCCAAGACCTCCTAGAAGGATTGGAGGATTTCAGTTATAAAACAAAACAGATTTGAAATTCTAATTGGAATATTTATATTGTCTTCCAGAACTCTACTGCACTGGAGCAGATATACATAGCTCTTCACTGGAAACAGTGATTTTTTACAGTAATAACTTAAACCCAAAGATGGAGCTCTTGCACTGCTTACACAAAACAAATTAGAAGAAGTTCAAAGAATGTAGTTACTGAAGGAAGACAGCGTAAAAAACTACTGAAATTACTGTTTTGGCATCATTAAGGACATCACATTTGCCTGCTCTGTCATGCGCATACACTTCATTTGCGTGGCAGTCATTTCAGTCAGTAAGTGCTTTTGTCCACATATGAACCTGACCTCAATATGCTCTTTCCCTCACTTCCTATACTGACTTGAAAATTTTTTTGGAAGTCTTTTTTCACGTTTCCTACTTGAATTCCTATCCTCTCCTCCTAATCACTTTAAATGGCTCTTCCCCAGGCAGTCTCTAGCACAAATGATCTTCTCATTTTCACTCACTAGTTTAAGAGTGCATACGATCAGTTTAAACAGATTCTTATCACAGAAAAAGTATTACGAGGTCATTCCAAAGAAAATGTAGCAAAAACACAATCAAGATAGGACAAAATAAGAGCTTAAACTGTATTTTAAGGTCATTAAAGATGCTATTCCATCTCCTCAAATTGCAACAGCACTTAAAAAGCAATGGGAAAAGCTAAGATTCATTCATTTTTTGAGAAAAATAAAGGTGATCTCTTTATTAATTCTCCACATAAGCTTTTTAAGCAGCCCAATGCACAGGGTGTGATTCTTCCTCGTATTGCATTCCTTACAGGCATAACAAAAGCAGATGAATATAGATGAAGAAAACTAGTTTTGTATCACTGTCAGAAAAAGAGAAGTCAAGTCATTCATCTCCAAGGCTGAGGAAAACTTCCCAGCTGCCTGAAGAGCCATGCAAAGAAAACTGTTTATTACTGGAATTCAAAGGAATTCATTTCCCTGTCTATAGTGATACATATGGTATCTGTTACCTGAGTATCAGATCTGTATGTTATTCATCAATGGACTCTGAAATCCTCTGGAGTTAAACTCAACAGCCTTCCTTCTAACTTACACCACAGTTTCTGTAGGGAGTTCAGTTTAAGCATAAAATGCTAACACTCCGTTTTCTTGCACTGAAAGTCTATTTGGCTGAACTATAAATTATACCCAAGAGAAAAAGTAATCAAAGTAAGAGAGAGATGACATCCATGTATTTCTAAGGAGTTTTGTTTGCAGAGGAAAAGTCTCAACACCGGATCACAAGCAGCAAATGGATTGTACTTGCACATATACAAGGCTCCCCTGCTCCTCCCTGTTCCATGGGGCATTACAACAGTGCCACGTAAAGGGGTCCGTTCTCACTCCCTGCCCAAAGGAAGAATCTGGTTAGGTTAATAATGACTTCAGGAGTAGTGAGTTGAAAGGGAATGCCACTCTGCAGCTCTAAGATTCACATGAAGTAATTCAACCATTTCATATAATACTTTATCCTGACTGTTTCAGTCTTAAAATGAACGCTATGGTAGCAAAATTAGTCATCTTCAGAATAGCTAATCAGAAAATGATATTTGTCTGAAAAGTGCAATGGCAGGAAGTAGGGTTTAAAATAAGACTTAACTAATTAAACAAGGTATTAATGAGCAAAATGCTGTACTGCTAGAATGTGCAATTGGCATAGTTTCAATTCATTTATAAATGAAACTTATAAAATTACAGAGATTTAAGTTATGGTGACTGCTGAATTTTTTTAAAAGTAATTATGTTTGGAAGTAATTTTTGTAAAGTGATTTCCATACCAAAAGACAATATAAGCAACAATACTACTTATCTTTACCCAATGGTGCTAATAGACAAGTGCTTTCCTATATCCAAACATTTTAATGACAGCTGGCATTTCCAAGCTGCCTATTGATGGAAAGTGCTCTTTAAAGAAAACTACACAAACCCCAAATGCAAGCATTAGTAAACAAAACGAGAAAACGTTCATATTTTTTACATCAATCTGAATCCAGAGTGTAACAATAACATCTCAGTGACACAAAATTAAAATTAATGTCTTTTTTGGAATTGATAATGTCTATTCTGACTATTAAAATCTAGGATAGAAGCAATAGTATAACAGCAATGCTTCGGTGAATAAATACTAGAATGCTGCTAACGATGTGTTTTTGATATTGTTTTTTTTTTTTTTTTGTCGGAGTAGAACTTCACTACTAATCTTGCTCATGGAAAAGTCCTCAGAAAGGAATTAGTGAAACTTGGCCAAAAGCAGATTGGCAAATAAAAAAATCTGGCACCTAAACACACTGATGCCCAAAATGAATAATCTAGTTTAGTATTACCAGAAAGCCTGAAGTGACTTGTTACATTCAGACTTCAAAACTTCACAAAGGACCAGGCTACCCAGACAGCTGTGGTGCCTCCTTCTGCGGAGACACTCAAAACCTGCCTGGACACTTCCCTGTAGGGAACCTGCTTTAGCAGAGGGTGGACTCGCTGATGTGCAGAGGTCCCTTCCAACCCCTGCCGGTCTGTGACTTCAAGGCAATCCCAGTTTTAGCATCGAGGCTGTACAACCAAATTTCCCAACAGATGTCAGCTGACAGCTGCGATCACGCGCGCTGGATAGCAGATCAGCAGAACCGCTCCCGACAAGTGCAATCTTGGTGTCCTACCGCAGAGCCACCTACGTTCTTTAGAGCTGATGACAGACATGCGGCTCTCAGCTCGGTCCCCGAGCCGCCAGCTGCCTCACCAAGGAGAAAAACCTCTCCCCTCAGAACTCACTGTTCGCTTTTGAGGAAAATAACCCTTTAGCTTTCCTACGTCTACCGGTGGGTGTAGAAGGGCTGTGAGATTTTGTCACCGTACGGTGAAGGCGCACGTACCTGCCTGGACCGCCTGCAGCAGGACGATGAGGAGGCCGAGCAGGAGGAGGCCCTTCCCGCACATGACGGCGGCCGTTGCCCGGGGGCGGCCACGCGTCCCTCCGCCGGCCGCGCTCTGCGCCGCCACCGCCCGCCGTGCCGCTGCTCGGCAGCCGTTAGCGACCCCCGCCGGGCACCCGGCGGCCGGGTTGCGCGCTGGACGACCCGGCGCGGGGAAGTCTGCGGAGGGGCTTTCCCGGCCGCAGAGCGGAGCACCTCTGCGCTCCGGCGAGAGAAAGCGTGGTGCTTTCACATCCTCAGAGCCCGGGGAAACATCTGCCGCGGCGGCAGCTGCAGTTAAGAGCGTCCCGCTGCCAGGCGGTACGCGCTTAATCTCGCTCCATCGTTGTCCCTTAAGAAATATGTAAACAAACAAACAAGTAGCAAAAGTGAACTGTGCATCAGTGTCATGAGAAGTACCGCCTGCTTCTCATTGTGCTGCTTCATAAAGTGCCTGGAATCCCAGTGTGCTGGCATGCTTCTGTGGTATATTTTTAACTTGTATAGGTTAGGTAAGGCAGTGTTTGAAAGAATAGGGGAGGGGAAAAATGAGCTGCCCAGGAAGCAAGCGAAGTCTGACAGGAAAAATTAACTACTGGAAAAATGTGGCTGCTGTGCCGGAGATGAAAAATAGCTGCTTACATCAAAGAGATTGCTCCACAGAACAGTGGCACTGGAAGACGTGGTGGTGGTCGTTGGACTGGATGGTCTTAGAGGTCTTTTCAACCTTAATGATTCTGTGAACCTTACACTCCTAAGAGTACTGCCACAGACACATGACCAGCTCCTCTGCGTGCTTCCTTCTATCACAGACCACTTCTGAAAACTGACAGCAGAAACCACTCAACCTTCGTTGGCTTAGTTGGCAAATTTGCTTCCCAGGATAATTTAGACAGAATCTCTGCCAACAAACTCTAGGATAAAGCTTTACTTGCATTTCAGCCTGTGAAAAGGCAACAACACAGGACTCATCCTTGGAATGGCATCCATGTTGTGCCTTACCTGAGTCCCACAGCAAACAACTCCAAAGGAGAACCACCATGATCCTGCATTATGGAACATAACATTTTATTATCTAAACCTTCTATTATATACATTAGCCCCATGTCTGATCTCGTGTTAGTCAAGAGCAACTTAGGAATTCAGGGAAGTTACGTCTTTGTGACAGTGACATAAGTGAATTAATGCTGACAGAGCCATGGAGTAAAGATCCTACAACATCAGTTATATAATAAATGTAGTTTTTTTTTTTCTGAAGTGTTGGACCTTTGCAGATGGCACTGAATTCATGCAGAATCCCAGTATAATTCAGACTGCTTTTTTTTCCTAGATTGCTAAATGAAGACAATAGGATTTGGAATTAGGAAATGAGTGCAACATATTCTGACCTGCGACATTAGTAGATTTGCCAAACAACAAAACAAATGGCAAAGCTACAGAATTAAGCTGTGTAGGATGCTGTAATGTCTATAGGATTTATTTTTTTCCAAGTAATAATTCTTCAGTTTTCTGAATTTTTATTTTTCTATGATTGTGTTTGATAAATTCTAAGTCAGTGTTTCAGTTTATTTTCAGATTTGTTCTCTAGATATAAAAAAAAATATTTTAAAATGAACCAATGAAAATACCAGATAACCCTTAGTAAAATTGAAAAGATCTTAATTTTGCCTCTTGTAGGTAAATAAGTAATTGGCAGTGTTATTTCAAGTTGTTATCTGCATCTTTGTGAAGGGTGAGGTTACCGTGGTACATGTGAACCATCTTTCACACTAGGAGACATTTCATTGTGAAGTAGCTTCCGTAGTCACCGAGTAACAAAAAGGCTCACTGTTAATTCAGCAGCTCCATTCTTTTTGCACCTTTTTGATAAATGGCCTTCTCAGGAAGGAATTCACCACTTGAGCCACTGTTTTGCTCTTTATGAATTCTTTGTACTGATGTTCTGGAAGATGACCCTTAGTTTTACTGTGGTTTGCTGGCTAAGACTTCAGGAACTTGAAGAAACAGGAGAAAGGGGACTCTTTTGAATGTGCTGCTACGTAAGAGAAATAGAAGAGAATGGCCATGGTTTCTCATGGAGCTGAAAGGCGGGCTGCCATGTCAATTGAACCAATTCACAGGATGCATCACCAACAGTATCAAAATCTATTGAAGAAGATGTGCATGCCATTTATGAAAGGTCCTGAGAACAGACATGACTTTGCCAGCTTTGAAGAGAAAGACAGCATTTCTTTCCTTAAATTCCATCCAGACACCCCTCCGTTTGGGCCGAATTACCCCTTATTCCCACACCGAGATGATGTGCCTTTAGTAGATCCCTGCTCAGGCTTTGTAAGTGCAGGAAGGGATGCTGAGCTGCAGCCCAGTGCTGGAAAAGTTATGGAGTCCCTGGTGGACTACAGTGATGTGAAACCTCACCAGCGGGTCCCTACAGCAGGAAAGGGGGTACGGACTGCTCACAGGAGGCATATAATCCTCCTAGAGGAAACCAGTCAGGACCGACGGTGGAATTCCAGGGCTGTGCCAGCTGCTTTGATCAGGGCAAAACTCAGAGGTAAAGCAAGCTACTATTTTTATTTCTTAATCACTAAAGAAAAATCATTGATGTTTAATAAATAAACAGAGTTTTTTTGTGAACACCATCCCCCAAGGTTCTAAAGGAGCAACCATGTAAAATATATTTGTGCTGGATATTTGAGATATTTGAACTGAACGTAATCACTGCTGTAGAACGCGTGAGTCACAGTCCTTGCTGCAGCAAAGAGGTACAAGTCAGCAAATTCTAATAAGCATCAAAAAAAAAAAAAAAAAAAGAAAGAAAAGAAAAATCTTTGAAATAAATACCATTTTAAACAATGTATTTAAATTGTGAAGTTATATGTGATAGTTGAAAGGAGCATCTGTTTTAACATAACCTGAAATAACAAATAAATGCTAAGTGCCAGGCAATCCCCTGAATATTTCTGTGTCTTTTAGCATTTCCCGAAAAATAGCTGTGCAGAGTATTTAAGACATTTGTCCAGTATCTAGTTGATGGGAGAACGGAAATTCTTCAAGACTGCCATCATATCTTTTTTCAATTACATATTACCTTCCTAATGTACTTCAATGTGTTACATCTGAAGTTAGGTCTGTTAATTTCACATTAATTGCACCATCAAAACTAAAATTTACTCCTCGTAATGGCAAAGTTTCAAAACCATAGTCTGTTGATATTTCTGGAGAGAATGAATATCTATCCAGGGCTTCTAAGGTCAGACATTATTAGTGGTAAGCAGTGTGGTTGAACTGTTCTAAAGATTAAGCTAATTCCCAGAGTTTTCACAGAGAAATGCTCATCTCAACCAGAAAAATAAATGAATAAATAGATAAATAAATAGATAAATAAATAAATAAATAAATAAATAAATAAAGAGAACTCAGACAACACACTAAAGTCTCATAGATAAAAAGAGCATCACTCAGAACAAGATAAAGAAATGTAAATAAGCTATTTGCTCCATTTTACCATACAGAGATAGCATGCCATCTTTACAGTTTACTGTGCTTTATCCATGTTATTGTCACCATGAAGTCTCTACATACAATATATTCCAGCTGTTTTTGGCTCCTTGTTTCCGTCTTAGAAATTTTCACTTTAAATCCTTTTAAGCCTACTGAAGTCATGTAATGGAAGCCAAAAGAACCCAAGAAACCAGAGAGTAAAATAATAAGACCTCATAATTTTCTTTTTTTTCTTTCTCATTCCAAATTATTTTTGCTATTTGCTCTCAGTGGTCTACTTAAATTAGATCTAAGAAATCAATCAGAAGTGATTAGCTTTTTCCACAAACCTATGGAGAAGCAAAAGGAAGGAGGAAGTATGATAATCTATCTGACCATTAATTTTTCCAACACAAAGAAAAGCAAACAGAGACAGAGATAGAAATACTGTGACGGATTAGACACTCTTGAAATGAACTCAGACAAAAACTGAAACCATATGTCATCAAATCAGTTATCTGTTTTACAGTTAAGAAAGTGGTCCAGAATGGAGAGTAGTTCCATAAGTCAGATAGAAATTGCCTGGTGACTTCCTGTTGATTTACCTTTGGGTGAAGTTCACTATTAGTGTGAAATATCAACTTCAGTGAAACTATCTGCAAAAGTTAAACTTAACTTGTGCACAAAATCTTGAAACAGTATAAATTTATTTGAGATACCTCTGCAAGTGTTCTTCCAAACCTAGTATTCATTTCCAGGTTTTCCTGTGATGCTGAATGTTGATTACAGATGTGTAAATATAGATTAATAAAAGAAAAAAAAGTAGTTGAGCTTTAAGATGCTGTTTTCAATGCATAAGCAAATTCCAGATTTCAGCTATTCAAGCCAGAGGCCAACTAGCAACCCACAGGCACATGATGCTTTGAAAGTGCTAATCTTTCTAGACATCAGTCCTGAGACATCATTCCCCAGCATTGTTGTTTGGGGAAGTTGTGCTAAAAGAGAGATCAGTCAGGCATTTTGCAAGCAAATTCTGCACTGTTTATCCACTGTGCTGGTGATGAGTGGAAAAAAAAAAGCAGATACAGAAGCAGCCTTTGAGATGTATGAGTTGAGGTATTTAGAAACATCTCCAGTGTCCAGGAGGTCTTCTTTTGTGAGAAAGTGTACAGCTATATTACTTTGGCAATCAACACTGGTAACTTTAAATGTCCCCGCACAGCCTTTTGCAACTACTGGGAAAATTAAGTTAATGGAGCAGTGAAGCTCTGTGATACCAAAGCATGGTGAGAAGCTGGCAAAGGAGATTGTTTTATGACTTCAGAATCTAGCAGAGAAGGAAGATTGCTTAAGAACTATTCTTCATGGGTGTTTTGCTTTGTGTAAGGAAGATGCTTGGTGCTGCGAGACAGAGTCTTTAAGTTGACTGTTTCCCTGTAGATTCCCCTTCCATAATTAACATGGCAACTGAATTTTCCCTTTTTCTGCAGTTTCAAATTCCTTTGCACATTCAGGATTTGATCCTACAGGTGTATTTGTAAATGCAAGCCTGACAATGAAGTCATAACTGTAATTATTATTCTATTTGGTGTGGGTTAACTGTTTGGTGTGGGTGTTCTGTTGCGTGAATAAATACTGAGGTTTCACTAAGGGTGTGATACTTATCATCTCTGCAATTATATATTTCACTGTGCACTCATTTTTCACGTGCCCCATAGCAGAGAGGTTTGTTGATTTAACAAATTTGTTCTTTTGTTCTCAAGAATGTACAGTATGTGTATACAAAAATGTGTTTTTGTGGACATTTGTAATTCCTTTCAGAGTAGTATCAGTTAGCTCAACACTTATTCATTGATTCTAGTGAAAAACCATGAGTTTTTTCCATCCAGTTTAAAACAGTAAGGATTGCTGCAAATTGATTAACACAATAGGAACCCCCTTCTTTCAGGTCACAAAACTCCAGCGAAAGGTCTTCATGTTCTACCTGATCAACACCATAATTTTGCATTTTTTATGGATCCCCATCTCAAGGCAAGTGTCCCATTATTTTGTTATAATGGAAAACATATTTAAATTATTTAATTTCTAACTCTGCTTTCAATTTAAAATGCTTTTTGCAGTGATTTGATAATGTGGTGAAATAGGGCTTTTTCATTTCTTCATCTGATTATAGTAAATAAGTGCACGTAGCGTGATTTAACAGTGCTCTTTGCTCCAATACTATTTTTGTGCTGTTTCCCTGGTTAAAGCATTTAGACTGTAAGGCATGACTGATACCACTTATGTCATATGTATCTAAATATGACAGACTTAGAGCCAAAATAGCAAAATATAGAAAGAATCAGGAGTTGGACTCAGTGATCTTTATGAGTCCTTTCTTCTAACTCAATGTGTTCTATGAGTCTGTGATATAAAAACTACAATTGAAATTATATTACTATATTTAAAATTAGGCCAGCCCATATTTGATATATATAGTACTTAGAATCATAGAATCATAGAATCCTTAGAGTTGGAAGGGACCTTTAAAGGTCACAAAGTCAGGCTGCTCGGAATGCGATCTAGCCTTGCCTTGAATGTCTCCCATCTTGAATGGATGGGTCTTCCATTGCATCTCTGGGCTACCTGTTCCAGTGCCTCACCAGTGTCTCTGTAAAAGACTTTTTCCTTACATCCAATCTAAATCTACCTTCTTTAATTTTGAAACAATTTCCCCTTGTTCCATCACCACAGACTCTGCTAAAGAGCCTGTCCCTTTCTTTTTCGTATCCCCTTTAGATACTGAAGGATGGCTATCAGAACTCCCCAGAGCCCTCTCCAGGCTCAACAGCCTCAACTGTCAACATGTCTCCATAGGAGAGGTGTTCCATCCCTTGCATCATGGTCTTCAACAACTTTTAAAACCTAAACCATTATATGATCCTGTGATTCTATCATATATGGTGCAAGTCGTAAAGAAATAAGTAAATAGAATGACACCAATGAGTCCATAGCACAACACTAATTAAGTCTTTCCCATACTGATAATGAAATGGTATCCTTCATCCTTTTAGACTGATGTGGTAATTCATAGCCCTTAATGTGTCACACATGCTTAAATGGATTCCTGTAACACCCATGAATATCATACAAATATATCAGGCATATATGAGAGTGTCTTTGTTATGTCATTTTATCGACAACATAACAAATGGAAAGCTGCATTCCTGAGGATTGGAGAGATAAGGACATTCTACTAGTTTTTTAACTTGTATTCACTTATTAAATTTTCCTTTCTCAGGAAAATTCTTACATTCCAAATAAATCTCCAGTGCTGTCTGGTGAAGAATGTGAAATTGCATATTTCACTTTCTGATACAAAAGAAAATATTAAACTAGAATAATGTAGATGCGTTCAGTTCACTCGTAAGCAATCACAGCATCATATATGTTGATAATATTGCTTTTTGCCATCTCTTTGATTTCTCTTAGGATTCAAATGATCCTTCTGCAAGTTGGAGAGAAAAAAAAGCGAGGGACTATTTCTGCAAGTCAAGTACTCAAAAGTGAGACATCATTTATTTTAAGAATAGGATTTGTTTGTGCTTTGCTTCATTTTTTTCCCAACTTATTTTGCTCTGATGAACCACTAGGTAGCAAAATACATAAGATAATACATAATTGTGGCCACGTAAGACCACAATTAGTTTTTCTGTCACTTCAGAACTTCTTGTATTGCAGCAGCAATTATTTAGCATAGGATTCATCTCATTACCTGCAGCTGTCTAAAAATTTGTATCCAGCCTGTGCCATTCATCTCTATTTCCTCTATATGCAGTGAAGAAAATCTGGAGTTTCCTAAAGGACATTCTGTACATCTGTTTTTAACAACTGCCATAGGCATGATATGTGGGGCGTCTAATCTCTATTAATATCACTTATTTGATTTTTCAAACATAGATAAAATAAACCCTATCACTACCATAAGTTAATTAGAAGATAAACTACTTTTGGAAGATAAATTAGTACTTTCAATTAGTAAGTGAGAAAGTTTAAATAAGAGAAGCCTGTGAAAATCTGTCATAACTACTTTTTCAAACACAGAAAACGTGTAATTCCAGTCTTTTCATTGCCCTTTGAATGAGAAATATACTTATTTTTTTCCACATCCTTATCACAGAATTCCTATCTATCTAGCTACAGATGCAATTCAGAACAGTTTATATTGCAGCTTCTTTAATCTTTTTTTTTTTTTGTTACCTAGGGCATATGAAGATGTTCCATGGGATAATATATTGCCATCCAAAATTCAGCCTTCTGAATCAACAGCGGAAGTGATGGCTGATCCTGTTTCCCAGTGTTTCACAAAAAGGAGATACAATCCTGAACCTGAAATAAGCCAAGTCAGTGAGCAACTTCTTTCCAATTGTTCTTAGATTTTGCTAAGGGAATGTAGCCTAAGATCTGTGTAGATCACACAGATAAACACACAGTAATAATTTCAAATAAAAACATTCCCTAGAGAGCATTTAAGGCCATCTTCACATTTGAGAAACTGCCTCACATTGTTTCAAGCGTTTTCTCTTTTTCCCATTGTAAATTGGTACATTACCAAAGGAGAGGACAAAGATACTGATAAAAAACTGTAGCACAGGAGACTTTATGTTAGGTTTGTTTGTCATTATTATCTGTAATAATTACTATTTTTACTAAATAAAAATTCAGTCTTGAAATTGACTCTGCACAGGTCATCCTTTCCATAACAGTTTATTTCAGTGATGAATTGCAGCATAAAAATCTATTAAGTCAAATTAATTAAGCATCTAATTATGATTTTAGGTTGTTGGAAACCTTTGGGATAGATTTCAAAGAAGATATTTTACCTCTTCACAGAGACCTGCTAATTTGTAAGTTTCTTTTCTTGTTTGTTTGTTTAATGCTAAGGTCCTCTGAACAATTCCTTATCAGGTTATTCTATAACTAGAGAAGTTAAGATATTCAGTCAACGCCTATCTGAAATGTACACTCCAACATTCTTTTCTTTTGAGACTTAAATGTAAAAAGCAGAACAGAAGAATAAGAGAATGACTATCGTGATTGCATACATCTGATGTTTTCATCGAGGCGTGACATTTATGAAAATCCCACAGTAGTCACAGACATTTACAAACTCAAAATTTCATCTCCTTTCCATAAAATCTTGAACAGCTTCAGAGTGGAGCTTAATTTGCTTGTTTAAACTCAAGAGACAGGTATACTGCCAGACAGATAGGCATAAAACAGGAGAGACACACACATCTCCAGAGTGGAAGGGAGATAAGAGCATATTATCACTGTCTTCTTGGATGTTTCTCTTGCAAAGGAATATAGATGCGGCCAGTGAGAGCAGGTTGCAAGGACAGAGCAAGAGAGGAATTCAGACCCGATGTTAAATTTTCCCATGTTCTTGAGAACTGACTGAAGTGTTACAAGTAGAAAGACAGTTCATGTTTAAAGAAAACCTGCACATACAATTGCAGGAAAATACCTGAAGCCCCAGCATCTGAGGATGAGGGTTAAAGAGAAAAATTTTGCAAGCCGAACTGGGTCATTTAACATATATGTCAAACTAATCATTTACCACAGTCTTTTACCACAACTCAAATGAGCACTGCATCATTCCAAGAGCAAAACGTTGACTTGTCACTACCTCTCTTTTGGGGCTTCATAAATATTCTATCAGAATATTCTGCTGAGTGAAAAAAAAAAAAAGTGATTGAGATATTTTGTCTTTAACAGTGTAAGCCGAAGCTCTCGAATCTGTCAAATCCCTTTGTACACGTAAGTACAATGTCCCTGAATCCTTTCTAGTTTTGTTGGTTTGTTGTTGTTTTGTTGTTTAATCCCAAGCAATCCATCTCTTTTATTTTCTGAAGGTAGAATTTTAGATGAAGCAAGAAGCAAGATGTACAATATGTGATCTATTCTTATGGTATTTTCTGGTGCTGGGGAGGAGGGTGTGCTGAGTTGCCTCTGCTTGTAGAGGAAGCCTTTTACCTATGAAGCAGAAAGCAAGACTCATTATGTCCTCTTTGGAAGAATATCCCAGTCTGGTCATAGGCATAACCAGAAGGACAAGGGATTATACATTTCTGTGTTATTGCCACTCTTCACAAACCTTCTCTATGCACATGTGTACTATGTGCTGTCATTTCTTACATGCTGCAAGTTCAGCAAATGATTGTTTTCATCTTGGGATATGCCTAGCATGCAGGGGGGTTCATCTCCATGTTTTTTTCTCGTGGACCATTTTAATAAACAACTAGAATTTTGGAGTATGCAGAGTATGGTTCAGCTGCCTCCACCATCTGTCTTATAAATAATTTACATGTATTTGATTTCCATCCTAACAGTGGCTGTGTTGGTGCAGTAAATTTTGAAGACATTGACAATCCCAGTGTGGACTTAATCGTGTTTAACCATGTGCAAACTTCAAAGCCTCGCTACACAAGGACTGCACAGTATGTTTCTCTTATTAGCAGTATTTTGATGCTGCATCTTGAGTTCTGGATACTCGGGAAAGGGAAAAAATGTTTAAGACCCAGTCTGGGTCCAGAAGAATTTTAAAAATTGGTGGAAACACCAATCCTTATACTTTTGGATAATTTCAATGAGGTTCTGTTAACACAGGAAGCACAGTAGGTTTTCAGGTGCAAGACTGAACTTGAAAAAGTCCTTCATAATAACTGTGTCAGTAGTAAATGGCCTACAGTAGTAAATTCCCACTGTGATCAGAGTATCAGAGTCGGTCTTTATAAATCTCAGAGACCATTCAATCTAGATACTCAAAATCAGTCAAGGAAGCTTAACCAAGATGAACAGAGAAATGTCTATGGAAATCATGGTATAAGAGATTTTATACATCTATTTATTTTATGGCTTTCAATGAAAAACACTAATCACAGGAATGCGTTGGCAGTGAAGTTAATTCAACTTGTATGTTCACATACAAGAAAAGTTGAATGTGAAGCTACTTTCAGGGTATTTGCTAAATCATGCCTACGAACACCCAACCATAGCTCCTGCTAATGTTAGACCACCCAGAACAGGCATTCTTCCAAATGTCCAGCAGCAGGAAACAGATTTGTGTTACATTCAAGGCTCAAGTTGAGAGCACGTGGAAGAGAAACTTCTGAGCTCAGAGGGCCCCAGGAACTTCTGTTGACGCCATTCTGAATAGATTCCTCACTCCCAAAGTGTTACATTAATCCTGAAAATATGGTATATTTTCATATTTTAAACACTTCTTCTGTTCTAATACTCACGAACAAGTCTTCTGGTGTAAAAGGGACTACAGCACGCTTTGATGCATGGGATGACTTGAATGCTGTAATGCTAAAAATGTGATTTTTAACTTTAGCCACTAGATGGCCTTCTAGTTTGCAAAAGTTCTCTGAATGCCATTAGGAGCAAGTCCTTGCTCTTAGTTAGATCATAAACTTTGATGTTTAAAAGTTTTCACTTTAAGTCTTTCCTAATGTTGTCTTTAGTAGTTTGAGATAATATGAAGCCTTTATTTGCAAACTTTTTGCACAGTAAAATGGTGAGAGTAGCAACATAATGACAAGAGCTAAAAATTGTAAAACAAAAGACAGTTCTGTTTACCTTATCACATTTTTCTTCTTGCCTTTCCTTTTTTTTTTTCCTGTCGACAATCATGCAAAGTTCTGTGAGAAAACTACAGAAGAGTTACAGCAATGGAGAAAGCAGTGGGAGAAAAATCTGTAAAGACACTTCTCTCTCTGGAATGCTGGCCTTAGTTGAGAGGGTATTACTACTTGCTCGGAGATGGCTTAGAGATGGCTGGATTTTCTGAGCTCCACTTTAGGTCTCTTCATTTCTGATTCTTGTATCAGTTTCAGGCAGAATACCTGTTATTTTATAGTGTATTACATGCTACCACAGTTGTGAGGAGAAAAGCTCCATCCTCCACACAGCCCTATCCATTATGGCAGTATATTCACAGACAACATGAAGTTGTGAAGTTTAAGCACTGTAACATGGCCAAATTTGACCCATATTACTGTAACCAAACCCATTATTACCAAGCTGTTAATGTACCTAATGCACCTCTCTGACTGTCTCACCTCCTAATTGAGTCATGTGTTTTCTCACAGCCTTAATTTAACCTGCAACTTCTGCTTGAATTAGAACAGAAAACAGTAGAAAATGATTCCTGATAAATGTGCTTTAAAATACAGTATACATGAAATACAATTCAGTGCTGAACAGAGATCACTGAAGTTAGCAGACCTATTAACTTTTAATTCTGCTGTTATGCAGCTGTTCTTTTGAGCTTCAGAAAACAGTAGCTAATGTGCACCCTATGCTGCAAACAGACATCTTGTCTGAAACTATTTGCAGCATGTGTTTCCATATTACCTTCTCCAATATTCTGTATTTTCTTGGGTGTTAGTGAGTGAGACAATTATTTCCATTGATTTCTGGCAAGCAGGAGACCAAGAACTCTAGCACCTTGAAGATTCTGATATCTCAAAGCTGGGAAAAAGTCAATTCCACTTGAAAAATTGTACTCTTGAAAAGAAGTATACCTTTGCATAAAGAATATTTGTTTACTGTGCCTATGACTGCCAGATATCAAGATTGCTATGATTTTAAGCTGAAGGAATAAAAAAAACAAACACACACTGAAATGAAGAAATAGATGTAATTATTGTTTGTTTGTTTTTAATTTATTTATTCCTTTGTGTATTTGATAGTAGTTCTGGACAGATGCATAAAAGTCTTAAGGCTTCTAGAATCCTGCTGGAATCCTTGAGAAATTAGATTCATGATTTCAATTTAGAAACCTGTGTATGCTTTGCAAATCTGTAAAATGTAAAAATCTCTTTGCAGATAGTCACTTTCACTCTTTCATGGACTAGCAGTTGCACTTCCTGCTTCTAGAACCCTGGCAGCAGCACTCAGGCAATACTCTGGAGGGAGACTCTTCATCCCCAGACCATGCAAGAAAGTGGTTGCCAGTCAAATAATTAACATAGATGAAACTAGCTAAGAGTCATCTGTCATGTTATTTTGCACAGACAAACAGGAAAAGTGGTGAACCTGGGCATGTTTTGTATGTTACTCTTGTGCCCGCCCTCTCTTCCTTTTGGCGGAACAGGAAACCATCTTCTGTTTTTCTTTTCTTCTTCTTCTTCCTCTTCTTCTTCTTCTTTTTTTTTTTTTTTTTTTTTTTTTTTTAAGGAATTAGAAAAAAGATAAAAGTCATGGCTTATGGTTGAGTTGAGCCCAAAAGCCCCTAGTATAAGATCAGCCTTGTAGAGAGGCACTATGAATATACACAGAACTCCTGATAATACATTGAAGTCCTTACCATGCATTTTGGAGTTTTTACAGATGAGAATTCAGGTGGGATTAAGTGGTTTGCCAAATCCCATTTGGAATCTATAGCACAGTTAGGAATGAAACTTCATGTACCCTGAAACATTGCCGAATGTTGAGCTTTGATCTATTGAAACAGTGCTTTGCTTAAACTTGATTAAAAAAATAGTAATAATTAGCAGAAAAAGTTGGCTGTAGTTCTTAAAAGTTATAATCAAACACAATTGAAGACAGGAAATTAAGTCATCTTTTATCCAGTTTTTCCATTCTGTGATTCAGTCACAGAATGGGAGCATTCATCATATGTAAAAAGTCCTATCATAAGTGTTGTGACTCAGCTAGAAGTTTTAAGTTGATAAGTCTGGATTTATTAATCAAAATTATATTTGTGTTCTGCTGGTGGTGATCAGTGGGCATTTCCATAAGGGAGCTTTGCAAATACATTTCTTGGGTCGCACTCATCACCTTCAAACTTAACCAAAGATCCTGGATGGTAATTTAATTTTTCTCATTCTCTTCCATGCTTTCATTAAAGCCTATCCTGGGGGAAAGGGATTGAATGTATCATCTCTTCTGTTTCAGTTTCAAAATGTAGCATCATTCTTAACATCCTTGGTTTGTGTATTCACTCCTCAATTTGCTTTAGAATGAACTTGTTCCTTTTTTCCATCCTTCATAATGCTGTGAAGTACAACTGAAATCTGAAATCCTCTATCACTTATTTGCCAAGGATGTAAAAAAAAAACATATTAAAAAAAAAAAACAAAAAAAACTGGTAAAGAAATAGGAAATTGTTATGAAGAACTACTCTGAAAACATCATTTATTATAGTTCCATTCTAATGATACATTTCAAAAACTATCTTATAAAACATATCATGCTCTCTTTTTACCGTTCAAGGCTGCATTGATTGAACTACATTGGCAAAGTAAAGAAGTTGTAGGTTTGAATTTTTTTCTTTTCATGCCATTAACAAGTGAGCTTTCAAATGGAATATTTTTATGTATTTTCATTAAATGCTGCTTATGCAATTTTGTTAGGTGCACTGACCAACGTAGGTCCAGTGGCTCAAGTGTTTTTTTGTTGCTGTTGTGGTATTTTTAGATTTATTGGCGTTTGCATAGTTTTGTATTTCTTCCTTGCTGTGTTTTTTCCTACTTTCTCTCCTTGTCTGCCTACTTCAAGCTCTTTTCTTGTATTTGATTTATTTTCCTTCAAACTACTGAAACATAAATTCCAATGGAATTAATGAGTTGAAGACATTCACTTAACAAGATTTCCTGAACAGGAGTGGAATTGATTATGCAGTCATACACTTTGCAGAACTGAGAGCTCTGCTGTTTATTGTAGAGGACTCTAGAGTTTACAATGATTATACCTGTTTTCTTTAATTTGTATTTTTGTTGGTAGTGTTGTTTCTTACAGATTTGATTATTATTTGCTCATAGTACTTATTTATTTGTGGGAGATGAATATTGCACTTGATTATATATGTCACATGGCTAGCCATATACCAGGCAGGGAAGCAGCTGAGAGCTAGAGTGTTTTCTGCAGCCAGCCAGGCTTTCAAAAATAGCTCAGCGACCACATTTGAAAACCAGAGTTCAGAAAGAGCTCACCTTCTGGCTGTATGTTGATTGGTAAGCTCCTGTGAAAATCTGGCCACAAACACCACAATGAAACTTTTAGATATAGAGCACTTTTAAAAATCTAGCCCCATGTGTAACTGCTGCTTCAACCCATTTAATATCAAGGAAAAGTAGGATGGTCAGAATTCAGAGGATACACGGTATTTTCAGACTACTTGGGCAAAGTAGTACACAGCTACCATGACTTTCAGGAAGGTTCAGACTGCTAAATCCTCTGAGCACTTCTGAGGCTTTATCTTATTAATAAGAGCAAATATGCAGTGATCCAAATCATTCTTTCACTTTATTATCAACGATCGCTTTGAAAAAAAAACTCTTTCTTATTCAGAAGTGTATTCTGAACTCAGTAATTTTGAAAACGATGCAGAACCTGGATTTACTGCTTTGTATGGATTCCCAACATAATAATCTGCTCTTCTCTTTTCCTTAAACATCTTTATCAGCATGCAGTTTTGTATAATCCTTCTTCAACCCCTAGTCAACAGATTTTTCCTTCAGTTGACCTCTTCCCCGATAACTACTGAAACAACGTTATGCTTGATGTGGTATTTTAGTTCTGCAGGTGTTTTAAGGGTCACTGGAAAAAAGCCTCCCACACTGGTGATGGGGATTTCCTCTGCGACATTCATGGGCAGGGCTCTGCAAAATGCTCAGTCTTACAGGCTCAAATAACACTCTTTCTTGGCACTGTTAGAACTCCCTTACACACTCTGCAAGTTAGCATTGCTTATTATAGTGGTAGTGCAGCACACTTAGTGCATTCCAGTGTACACAGCAACTACTTCTATCAGTCATTATATCTGCTTATTGTATCACAGTAGCTCCCACGTCGTGGTACTTACTGCAACCTCTTGAAATCTGAGGTAAGCAGTTAGGACAGAGATTACATTTTCTTTTTCCACATTAAAAGCCTCTGACTCCAGAATTAAAAAAAAATCTGGCATTTGTTCACATTTTATAACCTGATACTCATAATTCATCAGCTTTCATAACACTCAGTAGAGGGCACTGCTTACACAATCAGAGCACTATTTTCTCAGCAACACTTTGAAGTGTCAGCTAGTTCATGCTTGTAACACAGATAAGGTAGATTATGACACTAATTTTGGAAAGATGAAGACTAAGGATTATGAACTGGCTTGTTCAAGGCCTTGGATGTTGTCTTTATTGGAGAGTGACTAGGATCTCACCCAAATCCATTTCTGGGAGCAATTGTTTAAAAGGTGAATTTTGAAATGTGAGTTACTTTGTGTAATACACACAGTTTCCAGGAAGATCAAGACCTACGTGTTTCAAGTCCTACCATTCTTGCACAAAGCTGTTCTCTGAAACTATCCTTTATTCTTGGTCCCCCAAGCACACTGGGCAAAATGCTACTATCGTAGCAGCACATCTGCAGTGACTTCAGTCATATTTCTTCAGTATAAAGTCAGCTTCCAACTGACTGTGTGCATGCATCCCTTATCATTTCAAGTCATCACAGAAACCTCACAGGCCACAATTAGCTGAGGACTGGACCCTCTGCTGCCTTCCAGCTTGCATAGTCATTTACACTGACTGTCTACGAGGTCCTTCACGATGTATCTTTGCTTCCGAAACTGACAGCTTATCCACTATGTGTATGTTTTCAGCAGTTTTCCAATTTGAGTCATGCTGAGGGTGACAGTGAGTGAAGGGAGTGGGTGCCTAAATATCCTCATTTGACATTTACCAAATGAGATTTTACAGTTGTTTCTGAAAAAAAATAAAAATAAAAATTACTCATACTAAAAAGGGGGCTTGAAAAAATTGAAAACAGAATTGAAATTATTTGAAATTGTAGGAACAAAATATTCTGGTCCAAAATATTTCTGGGAAAATACCGTTTTAGTGTTTTTATTCTGTTAGAAATGCCAAATCCATTCCTTAAACTGCTTTGATGGCTGAGGGACAAGGGTATAAAATGCAGCCCAGAATGGAATGCTTTGTAAAAAATTCCTGTTGGTCCCATTCTTCACTCTATGTGGAGCACCTTGTTCTGACTTCATAAGCTCTCTCAAGTACATTCTTTCCCATTTCTAGGAACTATATGCGCTGAGTTTCTTGACAGAAAATCACGTCAGAGACATTTTTACCATAGGTTATTATTCTACTAAGCAAATAGGGTCATGAAGTGAAAGAATGGCCACAAATGGGTGACATGTAGGTCTTCCTGGCAGAGAATTTTAGGTGG
>NW_024962263.1:24416875-24434816 GCF_019238085.1 Lagopus leucura
ATTTATGACTTTATCTGGTGACTTAGTTATTTGGGATTTTCTAAGAATGAGTAAGGTGTTAGAAACCCTTCATTCTTAAGTGCAAGATATGAATCTCCAGGACTGCTTTCATGAGACAGAACTTTTGCACAAAGGATTTGCAAACCTAATTCATAGTATCATAGAATGGTTTGAATTGGAAAGGACCTTTAAGATCACCCAGTTTCAACTCCTCTGCTATAGGCAGGGACACCTCCGTCTAGACCCAGTTGCTGAAAGCCCCATCCAGCCTGGCCTTGAGTGCTTCCAGGGAAGGGGCATCCACAACCTCTCTGGGCATCCTGTTCCAGTGTCTCACCACTCTGACAGCGAAGAATTTCTTCCTAATATCTAATCTAAATCTACCCTCTTCCAGTTTAAAACCATTTCCCCTCATCCTTTTGCTACATGCTTTTACAAAAAGTCCCTCCCCAGGTTTCCCCAGTTCAGTTCCAGTACCAGTTCAGGTACTGGAAGGCCACTATAAGGTCCTCCTGGAGCCTTCTCTTCCTTAGGCTGAAGAGCCCCAGCTCTCTCATCCTGTCCTTGTATGGGAGGTTCTCCACCCCTCTGATCATCCTTGTGGTTCTCTGGACCCAATCTAACAGCTCTCGAATTGGGGTCCCCAGAACTGGATGCAGTACTTCAGGTGGGGTCTCACAAGAGCTGAGTAAAGGGGCAGAATCACCTCCCTCAACCTGCTGGCCATGCTTCTTTTGGTAGGGATATGGTTGGCTCAGCTTATGGATTCACTCAAGTTGAAGTGCTAGATCCAAGGTTTTCAGTAATTCCAAATGATTTGAGGCATTCTTGATTTTGTTCCTGTAAAGACACCTGGGATGGAATTTATGTGGCAAAGCTGAGCATCCAAACTCCTGCAGACTCACTCCTACAACATCACTTCCAACTGCTGCTTCAGAACAGTATGGGATGTTATATGGGACCCACACTGTACAGGGATGTCTTGGATACCTTAAAGGCATCTCGGGTGGCTCTCAAAATCTTACAGCTTATGCATATGTTATCACAGTATATCTGTTACTGGACCAAGAACTTCTAGTATGATAATAAGGAATTATATGAACAGGAGAGATGTTGTGCTTACAGAAAGGAAGCCTGGTTACAATAGCATGTAGCAGGTTTTTGTATGTTGCCCAGTAGAAGCTTGGCACTGAGTTGTTTTCTTTAACAGCAAAAGCAGATTAGCTGCTTTAGCAGCTCATCAGAGAAAACACACAAGAGCCAAACTGTGAGATCCAAAAACAAAAAAAACAGGGGGGTAGTTTTCTAACCTAATTTTCTTCTGCTTTATCACATACATAACCACAGCACTTTTTTGCATCTTCTTTGCAGGTTCCCAAGAGAGCAGCTGCTTTACTGTAGTCTCTGCTTTCTTATGATCCTGGTGCTTTTAGCTGTTCTCTGCACATTTCTTTTTCAGAGTGACATCGTTTCCACATGTTATGAAGCTGCCAACTTCTGTGAAACCTTTCTGACAGACAGTCGAAAACAAATCTTCAACTTAGGTCATCTCCCAGACTTGATTTTTGGGTCACGCTTGGTGATTTATGATGCTTTTCTCCCTTCTAGTTTTGCTAGCATTCAGGTTGGAAGATTTTATCAATCAGATACTTCACTGTGCATAATTTATTTTAATATCTCACTTGTATAGTTATTCTATGAATTAACTCCTAATGAGCTTATAAAACATAACAAGTTAGTGGGACTTCTTGTTGTGATCTCCTTGGTGTTGCTTATAAAATTTCAAGGAATTGAACAGAATTTCTTTATTACACATGAGAGTTGTATCTTGATTACAGAACATTGCTAAGGTAGTAAATATCTGTTCATAGTCTTAAGTCCTTTGGAGAGATTGTCAGGTTTAGTTTAGCTAGATGCATGGTCTTATACTCGCACACGCTCGATGTGTGTCCATTTTGTATCTCAGTGAGATCCCTGCGTATGAAAATGAACTTTTCTACACAAAGCTACTTCATCTGCATATAACTTGAAAAACTGTTTGCTTTGATATGAAGAGGCAACTTTGTCTGACAGCCATTTTGGCCAGTTCTGAAAATGTGTCTCACTGCTGTACTATATTTTTGGTCCTGCTTGTGTGGCTGCTGTGAAGACAGAGAGTAAGTCTGTTACTTGCTCAGACAACAACTTGGGGATTACCTACAGAGAACAGCTTCTCAAAAGCTACAAAACTGCTGTACTGATTCTACAAAAACATCTGGAGGGTCATGCTCTGCAGTGTGGCCCAGGGAATGTAACACTGTGTGAATATTTGGGTTAATGCAAGGTTACTTTAAAATCGGACCAAGAACTAATTGGTCTTTCTGCCAGCTATGGATAGTTCATCCACATTTCCTTGCTGTAACTGAGGTCAATACAGCATTTTGTCATTACCTCAGCTATTCTGGTAAGGAATTTCAGAGCTGAGTTTCCTTGTACACCAATCAAAAAAGTAGCCGATAAAACAGTAGCTGATAAAACAGCATGTGCCCAGTTTTGCATCCTATGCTGTACATTAGCATGGAGAAGTAGCTGATCAACTGTACCAAAACTAATAGCTCTATCTGCTTTATTAATACAGGAACTGTTTATGTTCACCCAGAGTACAAGTTAACAAAGAAATATCTCAGGGATTATTTTAAAGAGGCCATTCTTGCTATTCTTGCCATCAGATGGCTCACAAAAGAATAATGCAGTCAAGGTTAACAATCCTTATTATGTTGTTTCAGTGGATGAAACAGCTTGCCATGACCTCTTATGTTTATGTGTACGAGGATCTGAATATGTTTATAATTCAGTGGTATCCTATTTTGAAATGCCAGCATAGAATAGCACTGTTGGTACTCTGAATAATTTTGTGCAGAAAAAAAAAGCTATCAAATTGGGGTATTAGATTGTTTAATTATTAATCTTCATGGATTATTGTACTTCTTTCTTTCTTTCTTTCTTTCTTTTTTTTTCTTTTTTTTTCTTTTTTTTTCCCTTTTTTTTCTTTTTTCTTTAATTTGGTCCATCTCTGTTTTATCTCCTATCAAATACTGGTAAAATTTTCTGTGTGCTACCTCGACTAAGTGGAATTATTTTGTCTTTAAAGAAAGAATCCTCTTAAAGCTTCTTTAAGAAACTTTATTTTTGAATTCCACATTAAAATTTTACTTCAGAATTAACAAAAGTGTTTAGTTTTCTAAGATGTGATGCACACTCACAATCTTGTCATGCACTCATGCTAGATTTTAAGTGTGTATCTGAGCAGTGTTAATGATATTGTACATCCATGTGAATTTAGAGAACTTTAAAAATGTCTGGGAAATCATTTGTGTTTTAGGTCACTAGAAATCACACCTGTTGGCTGAAACCCTATTACCTCAATCCCATGTTTAAATCTGGAATGTAAATATCAGCTAAATCTGTATCACAGTTTAAAAAATATTTCCTTGCTTTTTTGTGAACCACGTGACTACATATTTTCATTGAGATGAAATAATGAACTGTTGCTTATAATCATGAATATCATACAGATATTCCAAGAACTTAAACATATGGGATAAAAGATACTGTCATGTCTAACAAAGGTTTTGGGTCAGATCATCAGCATGATTAGCTTGAAGTTGTTTCATTGATCTTAAAGAAGTCTAACTGTATGATGATGACTTTTTACCCTGCTCAGTTTTAATAGAGAAACGCCAACTATTTTAAGGTAATCTGTAAATCATATTTCAAATCTGTTATAATTTAATTTACTCTTTCTTTCCCCTCACCCTTTCCTTTCCTTTCCTTTCCTTTTTTTTTTTTTTTTAATTTAGCACTCCAAATATCCCTGGATATACTGGCAAGGTTCATTGGTTGGCAACTCATCCGGCAAATTCTAATCTTCCATCAACATCACCATCAATAATTTCACAAATGCATGGGTAAGTATGAGGGATATTTCTTAGCATGTTCAGAAAGGTTACAGGGAAAATCCTAATTGCATTTATTTAACTAAAGAACAATTAAATGTTGAGTGTTACTTTTCCTTGGCTTAAAAATATATAGACCAGTTTGTGCTGGATCCCACAACATTGTTGTGGTGGTCATCTGAAATTATCTTGAGATTTTTTTTAATTTTTGGAATGTCATAGGGTGCATATTAGGAAGGTACCTTAGGTAGATAATGATTTCTGAATGTTTCTGCACTGAAGTATATTTTCCCTAGCTAAGATGATTAAGTCATGGCTTCAGGAAACTCTATTTTTGGTTGATCTATTTACATTTTGAAAGAAGACCAAAATTAAACTTTTTAAAATGTGGTATTGCACTTCCAATATGGTGTTGGCAGATTCTCATGAAGTGGGCATTTGCTGTTTCTTGCTCTTCCATACAACACCTGTTAAAACTATGGGTCACATTTCTGAAATACGTATGTGATGCTTTAAACAGAACTGGACTGTTCAGAACACCTGAAAAACATTATTCCTTTATTTAATACAAAGAGTCTGACACAGGCATGGGTCCAATCTAGCCTTTCTTCCAGTGTCTGAACTATTAGTAACTACTTGTTTCCCCTTCCTCCTTTATGATTTTCTACTTTCTCTTTAGTTTCTGATCTCTTATTTTCCAGAGTGATCTAGGACATGGTGACACTATCCAAGTTTCCACATAGCCCTTATAAATTTATCTTCAATTAAACATTTTAATAGTCCCTTGGGATTCTGTCCACAACACATTTAAATTGTTTTTTCAGTAGCAACAGTGCTAAGTGCCCAGAAAAGACATGAGAAGCTTTAGGGAGCTTCCTGACTTTTGAAGAAATCAACATGTCAACAGTTTCATCACTGTGCAAAATGCACTGACTTCCATTTCTGCTGTCTACCAGCTATTCACTTCTGCTCATTTTCTCCTGTGGTTAGCCCTAGAAAATAGGCAGTCAGCTGTAGTCAGTTTACTGTTGACAGGGAATGAAAATATGCAACAGTCTCAAGGCTGTATAACCCAATAAAACCAAGCTCAGATTGATGCAAGACTAACTTGCTTTTAAATGTCAGACAAATAAAAAAGCAAAGGCATCTTAGCAAAGATCATTTACAGGTTTCAGACAGATACCAAATTTCAAAAGCAAAAAGACATGCCAGTGTGATCTAAGAAAAGAAAACACATCTGTTACTTCATTTTGCTTTCTACAGGTGTTACTATGAGTGTATTTCGTAGAGAATAAATTTTGTTAGTTTCTAGTGGAGAGGAAGAGTAGAGTTTCTTTTCTGTGCTAGTAGAGTCTTTCTAGAATCGGGACAGAATCCTCTGGTCTTTTGAAGATGGATATATAGTAAACAGACAGCAAGCCTAATCACACTTAAAAACTGATGACAAAGTTTTTCCATTCTAATCCATGAGATTAGAACCTCCGGCTGCAACACTGTAAGAGATAATTTCTTACCTTCTCTGTGGCTACTTACATGTTAAGGTAGTGTTCACTGGCTTAAGAGGGAAGATTATAGCCCTCTTTGATACTTCTATGAATTACAGGTCCCCTGCCCACTCCCAACATTAGTGATGCCCGTAAAAGAAAAGTGCTCAACAATTGATTTCTTACTTATGTAATATAAAGGACAAAATTTCTGTTGATTTCAGTGGTCACAAGTCAAGCTAGGCTGTAGCCAAGAACAGCCAAGAAAAGAAGGTTATTTCTGAAATGCGGACTCAAACTACTCTGATTCATCTCCATATGCTTTTCTTGTGGGATGACATCTCATTCGTACTGTTTTTAAAACGGTGATCTATTTTTTTTTCTTTTTGATAATTTTCAAGCCATGGCTGTAATAATCTCTCAGAAAGTAACAAGTGTTTACACGTGGTGGATATTTTAGAGCCACTTTTTGACATGTCCACAATATATGAAGACAATTATGGGTGACAGAGAGGGTCACTCTTCTACTGCTGACAGGTCTTGTACATGTTTTGTTGAGAACTAACATCAATACCAGGTAGACCAAAGAGCATGCAGCCACTTCTATGCTGTATTTCCTTTGCATGGACCTTCCACAGCATGTGGAGCAAGACTCTTTGTAGTATTTTTAAGCATTCTAAACCCACTAGAGTTGTGTATGTTATAGAACAGCAGAAATATTGTTTCTTCATTGTTGAATATGAATAGCTTTTTTGTACATCAAGTTTTGTTGCTATGTTGTATTTTTAATTCTAGGTAATCCCAAGTTGAAGTTGGAAAATTAAGTAGTAAAGTTCTCTAGTACAGTTTAGTTTTGACATCAATGTTAACTCTTGCAGAGAAGGGAACATTTGATGTGCATCTCTAGTTGCATAACAATGTCTTGGAATTACAATAGTTAATACAAGATGGTGCTGGATTTCATTGGATTTTAGACAAAAGAGTTACATACTTTTAGCAGGATGTTTTGGAGTCTTCAAGAGGAATCCTTAGGTCAAAAGGCAATCTGTTTTTTATTTGAAGAGTTGGTGAACACAAGATTCTGTGGTGAGTTCTGTGTCAGACCTACTTTTGATTTGAGGCTTTTCAGCTGAGGTGTTACACTATGTAAGACTGCAGGTATAAGATTACTGTTAGTGCATCTTTCTGTAAAGATTTTGAAGTGTATCAGAAGATCAGAGTTAATTGTTTGCTTGCATACAGTCCCCAGCATATTTTCTAAACCCCACCTCAGTATGCTGTATCACAGCGACTGGGCGTTTAGAGCAGGATTGGCATGGTGCTAACAAAGTGTTTTTTTGAGGTTTGAAAACCAAACCTCCAACGTCACCAGGGCTAGTCCTGCAGAAGCTGTAGGGCCTTATGTGCCTGAATGCATTTGGTGTACTCAGCATTTTGCCACATGGTGCATATATTAGTTGTGAAGGACTCTGCACTCAAGAAAGGCTGAAAAGAGGCAAAAGGATTTTTGTAATATCCTCCTTACAGTTCCTGTAGGGACCTGCCTTTCAGTGCATCACAAAAAGTTTTAAAACTCTTGGGAAGATTTCTCACCACTGTTCTTAAGGAGACTGATTCCAAGAATATAGGGTATTGCAGATTGTTAATACTTTCTGACACAAACGGACATGTCCTTAGCAGTGAGAGGGAAGAAGAGGGAAAGTTTAGCAACATGAGAACTTGTTTTAAAGCCTTTTATTTCTCTTTTTGTAATTGCAGATATATAGCAAAACATGGAAGATCATCTCAGTATAATCACCAGGGACCTTTTTCTCAGATGATAACTCCAGTTAGTCCTCAGAATCCTTTCAACAAGATTCAGAGAAACTATTACAGTTTAAAAAGGGTCAGTCATTTTTACCTGCCTAACCAAGCCTTAGTGTCTGATAGCAAGGAAGATGGAAATGTGTGGATATTTTAAATAAAGAATAAAAATGACATACAAATGGGTGTTTGTGGTAGTCTTATTACATCGTTGTCAGATATGTGACCTCCTACCACCACTGACAGTTAAAACTGTATTAAAAACAAGAGGAGTTATAAGTCAAAGGCTTGAAACTTCTCTCTATACTAGATTGCCTTCCGAACTAAGGTAGAATATGATGGTGTAAAAGTTCTATCAATTGGCATACATATATGGATATATATATGCATAGAAACACATGTAATCACACCTATGTAAATGCATTATTAACTAGTAAATCACAACAGAGCAGCAGTCCCTCTCACCAGACTGTATCTGGCAAAGATGGTTAAATATTACAGAGTGGCATTTTAACCTTTTTATGTGCTAACTCTGTGTATAGTAGTAACTAAAAGGAGCCAGGTTATGTTTTCTGGTCTGGAGGCTAATTAATTCTGTGCATCTCACATCCGTGCTTAAATTCTCATGCTAAAATTGAAAGTAATTAAATAGGGAGGGTGGAGTAACAGTGTTCAAGCCTCTGTTGTGGTACTGTTTTATTTTCTGGCGTTGGTGTAGTCAGGACGAGGGAGTTGCATTCCTGAGAAAGAGAAGACCAAATGCCACGTTGTTGGTCAGGAAGTTCTACTGTGCTCCATGGGTCAGAATATTCTGAACAGTTTATTGTAATTTGGACAGCCTCTCTCTTGAGGTCTTTGTTGAGCTGTATTACCCAAATCATCTATATTGCTACTCATTTACCTGCTTGTGGGCTTATGATGGACATGTGTGTAACACATATGTAAGAAACAGCCCAGTTAAGGACTTTCAGCGAATGACTATAACATGTATCTATGGCCAAAAGCCTTTTCAAGAGAAGAATGAAGACTTCACTGGGAATACTGAAAGGTAAGTGGGGAATATAAACCACAGAGCCAGAAAAAAAGCAAATCTTCAGAAAAGAACATCCATCAACAAAAAGATTAGATCCTTGGCAACAACAACCAAGCATCCAAATATCTAATATTGCTGTGCAAATCTCAGTCATAAAGGATATACAAACTCCAAGGGAAAGGAAGCTGACAGCTAAGCAAGGAAAGCACTGACCCTAAGGTAAACAATTTTTCCTAGTAAGACAGCAGCAGATTGCTTATCCCAAAGTAGAGCAGAAAGACTCCAGTTCTTAAAGTGTCTGACCCAACACAGAAACTGTCACTTCTGGTTGCCTGCATTTTCATTGTACAAAAGTCACAGATACCAGATTAATTTAAAGAGAGGCTCTCATCCAACCAATTTCTCTATATGCATTATATTAGAATTTTATATATGCATGCAGAATTAAGGCGTGTGTACAGGAAGGATGCAATCTGCCTTTGCCTTTTAAGCCTGTGCATTTTGGAGTTGCACATTTATGTAAGCTGGTGAGCATTTTAGATAAAACAGTCTCTTTTGCAAATTTGGCATATTGAAATTACCTGGTACTACATAAAAAAGTATTTGCAATTTTTTTTACTGGATACAAAGATTACACTGTTATGTGCTTGAGAAGGACTCAAATATTTCAGGCTCCCAACTCAGCAGTGCAGGGGGAGTGATCTGGCTCTGGCTAAGAATCTAGGAACTGTCTTTGTGCAGTGCAATGCAGCATCACAGGCTGTATCTTGAACAGAAACTTAAATTTCATTCAAACGAGCAGATGAAAACTGATTACATTTTAAGCCAGCAGTGGGCTGAGAATGTTGACTGCAAAGAGATGCCATCGCTTGAGTAAGTTCAGATTGGATGCTTTGTATAAAAACATTTTACACATGGCATAATTAAGGCACAATAATCTAAGGAGATAGGAACTGCATTTAAAAGGGACAGGTTATCATCAAGATAACTCAGTGTAGTTTTCTCTGACCTTACAGATTGCGTAAGAGTCAGAATCTCTACATCTAATGAATGAAAAGAAAAAAAAAGATTTACATTTCTCCATACTGCTAGAGGAAATTTCTTTTAAAAATAAACAGAGGGGAGAAAAGGCATTTTCAAAAGTCAAGAAGCCAGTTCCTCATTACTTTCAGTTTCTGTGAGGCTTGAACAAAGAGCAGTAAGCTCTTGTGCTTAAACAGCAAATGGAAGGGAAATGCTTGCATCCAAGATACAAAGCTCCTCATTCCACTTAAATTAAATCAATTAAATCCACAGTATGCATGTTTTCAAATAGTTTTTCCCATTAAGAAGTTCTTATGATTTTAACAAATCTATATTTTTGATGCTAAAATTATGAGACAGTATTCCTTGAAATCCAAAGGAGGGAAAAATTTTAAGTACTGAAACAAAATCTTACAAGAGTAGTAGTTAGAAAAGAGCTATGTGACACATTCAGTATAAGGCCTATTCCTGCTTTGGCTACACTGTTGGCTACAGTGGCATCATTCCTGTTAGTGAAGACAGATGGGGGCTCTTGACATCATGTCAATCCTGTAAAGAGCACCACTTGATTTAATCTGGACCCTTCTAAGGTCATATGATATATGGTAGGGTGTACTAGCTATTATTATTTTTAAGCTTCCTGACTTCTTTCTCACCTGGTGTTTTGGCACATGGTACAAAGTAAATGAAAGAAAACTGCTATAAAAGAATCTCACTTTTTTCTTCAACTGGAAACGAAAGAAGAAACACTTTAGTTCATGGGGTAACTTCTGTCTTGTATCAGTCAAACACTACTGAATCACAGATGCTGTCAATCTATACATGGTCTCAATAAAGCAGACAAATTTCAAGTCACTGGAAATCATTTTTGGATCTGTTCCTTTGAGTTATTGCATTGACATGTAGATGAACAGGAACAGAGGTGACTTCCGCTCTGTAGTAAAACCACTGAAAAACAATGCTGCTGCGAGAGAAATGGTTTCCTGGGTAGAATTTATTTGGCTTTTCTTCTACAGTTTTCTAAAGACTTGCATTGGTGTAGTCTTCTAAAGCAGATCACTTACACCACACAAAAATACACTACATCTGCAGCTTGTTTCACAGAATTTCTCTTTGTATCAAGGTTTGGGAGGTTTGGAAGGGAATTGATTTGAGATAATCTTGTGTAAAGTAGTAGTTAGCATAGTGACTGTGCTTTTTATAGTATGTCTTCCATATGCACAGTAAATAAACTTGTCAAACCATTCTATTGCTTATTTATTTCTGATATGTCTGTATGTTTTGTACAAGCATAGCTATTAAAAGCAGTCAAATACATTTTTGCATTATAGTAAGTGGAGTAATAAAAAAAAACATTTTAATGTGAAAAAATAGGCTACATAAAACAATTATCCTAACTCTAACTAAAGTTTATATTCTCTTTAGGTTAGATTCTTTCCCCTTTTGCTCCTTTCCAGTTGAGGAGCAGAAATACGCATTTTTAAAAGATTGGTTTCCTTTGGTTTGTTTGCTATTTTATTCCTAATGCTTCTCATCTGCCATCTAGTAAAGGTCATAGAAATATTAATGTACTTCCAAAGCAAGAGGACCAAAAAGCTTAGCTTTCAGCATAGCTTAGAGTATGGTGATGCAAATTGGAAAAAATCAGTGGCCTGTATCTTCTCACAGAATTATTTAGTAATGAATATACCAACTGAAAGAGAAATGTCTGTTGGGTAAACAATACACACAAACAACTTCATGGTAGGAAAATACTATGATGTAAAAGGCTGTGGTGATCCTAGCCTGAAATCTTGAAAATGACTGGAGAAAATAGGTACTTGCAGAGGAGACAGAAAGAAAAAGCCTGTAATAACTGCAAAGTTTGTTTTGTTTCATTGTAGATGGAAACATTTTTCATTTAATAAAATGCAATTAAAAACATAATAACATCATAAATATGTAAATATTTATAAATAAAAATTTGTGCTGCTTTAAGGAATTGTTTGATAGAGTATGATGTACTTGGAGCAGAGGATAAAACATTTAGAATCATAGAATCATAGAATCACTAAGGTTGGAAAAGACCTAAAAGATCACCCAGTCCAACCGTTCACCTATTCCCAATAGCTCCTACTAAACCATGTCCCTCAACACAACATCCAATCTTTCCTTGAACACCCCCAGGGTCGGTGATTCCACCACCTCCCTGGACAGTCCATTCCAGTGCCTGACCACCCTTTCTGAAAAGTAATACTTCCTCATGTCCAGCCTGAATCTCCCCTGCCGTAGCTTGAAACCATTCCCCCTGGTCCTATCACTAATGACACGAGAGAAGAGGCCGACCCTCAGCTCACTACAACCTCCCTTCAGGAAGTTATAGAGAGCAATAAGGAAAAAGCAAAAATTTAAGCAAAAATTTAAGCGGAGTATTCCCTTCCACTTGTGGCTAAAAGCCACTTGTCTGAAGTCTGAGCATCTCTCAGCCTCTGCCATCTTTTCTCTCCCTCAGCCAATGCCAGGCTAAGGGACCTTGTCTAATGCATTAGGACGGAGTTTTCCCTAAAGTGAAAGAAGATCAAACAATGGTGTGAAGTATATTTGGAGTGCACATCCCAGATATATTTGCTTCCAAAATACTGACACATCCTATTCTGTGAAGCAGGACACATCCATGTGCACTTAGAAAACATAGCTGCTGGTTTTGTAGTACAGACTGAGAACACTCCTTGTCTTGTGCATACTGTGACTACTTCTGGCCGTATACTGACAGTAAGAAGTCAAGATTGCACCTCATGTCTTCTCTGAGATCAGCCTGAGGAAATGTGTCTCAGCAAAGGCTGAGAAGGAAAATTATCGCCCAAATCATCCCTCATTCATTACATTTGATTTTCATTATTTTCATTGGAGATTTCTCAGAGGAACATCACTCAGGCCAAAGTGTAGTTGTCTATGGGACCTGACAAAAGCATTGTTGCTATTTTGTGCTCATTACTAAGCCTAGAAATGAGGATATGATGTAATGAGCATACTAATTCCTAATCATATGTAGTATATTTATTACATGTATACATGCAGATCCTTGACGTCAAAGGCAGTTCCACTGACCAGTGGTTTCATTTGCCTTGAGAGCATCATTGACTCAACAACTGGATAACATCAGAGCGCTGCCAGTGGCATTCCTTTCAACATACCTTAGACTGCAAACTTCAAAAAGTGTCCTCTCTCTGCCACCATTAAAAAGATATTAATCAGGTTCCATCTTTAAATAAAAGGCTTTGTATGCCTCTCTGTTGCCATTCTCCATGAAACAATTCTGTATGTGTAAATGATATGTAAAGTCATTAAGTTTGGATTTTGCCAGGAATCCCTTCAGCATTTTCACAGTTGGACTACAAAATAAAAATTTCCAGGACTTTCTAATAAGGAGATAACACACACACAGTAAGAAGGAATTCAATGGAACCATTCACATGAATAAAATTACATTTGTGCTTCTCTCATCTTAGTGCAGGCCTTTGATTCGAGGAATTATCCCTATGGAATGAATTACTTATAGACAAAGCCAATACTCAGCACTTTGCTGTCACTCAGTTATAAAACAGTGTATACTTTGCTGAGCCTTCTGGTATGAATCTTTTATGTCAATGACCATTGAAAAATAACTATATGTAAATGCTGCAGTTTTGCACAGTTGGGTTCTTCAACAAGAACCTTTGAGTATGGCTTACATCCATACTCTGCACAAAATGTAAGTCAAACTCTTGACTGATAAAATTGTTTGCAGCTTTCTATCATGCTCAGTTCAGCAGTGAACACCAGTCAATTCAGGGTAAAAAGTTACCCAAGACAGGAAAGCAGTTTGGTCTTGGTAACCAGACACAGACCTGAGAATTAGGGCTTTCCAATTTACCTGCATCATGCTCTCAGCTCTCTTTACGTTTACCTCCCCATTACATGCACGTAGTTTTAGTATAATGATGAGCACTTCTTTTAAAAAAAAAATTTAAAAATCAAGGAGGAAAAGGGATAAACAAGACCTAAGTGATGTTAGTATTATTCCCTATTGAAATTGGTACTAATTTCTTGTCTTGCAGGCTCCACATGTCTCTCACAATTTCTCCAATGATCTAGTTATAGCCCTAACCTGAAGAGCTGTTAGGGTGAAATTTCACAGATCTTTCTAGGCTTATTTCCATTTTATTTATTTTTTTTTCTGACAGCCTTGTGCGGGACAATTAAATAATTTGGGTAAGCAGTCACCCCAATCAAAATATTTTCCAGTTAATTAGCAGATCAGATATCAGTGAAAAAAGGATCTAATTGTATTATCCACCATCAGCTTGATACAATAAATATGCTAGTACATACACTTCTCATATAATGATACAGTCAGCAGACTGTAAATCTGATGAATTTATACTTAAAATATTTAGAGAATAAAGGAGAAATGACTGGAATGACTGAAGATTTTTTAGAATGCAAACCACATCACAAATATAAATGATTAAAAAGTCTTAATTAAAGCCTTGATAAAGATGCCTAAATTTGAAGTGGGCTACTTACTTTGTCAGTAAACTGGACAGAAGCCAAGCAAAAATAAAATGAGCCAAAGAAATGCAAAATTATCCACTGACTTCAGTTGCTATATGGCTTAGGTTACAGCTTCCTAATGACCAGAGACTAGGCGCACAGAAGGGGATATATACCTAAAGCAGAAGTCAGATGGGATGTAATTATTCAAATCAAAAACTGAAACTAGTTCTCCCCCACAACACAGATCAATCTGCACAGCTGCCCATGCATCCTGAAGCTGACTCTTTGGCCTGCTACCTCCTTAGGCACTGAGGCTGCTTCCACACCGGTGAATTAAAATGTGTCAGGGACAAGGGTCAAGGAACACCCAAAATCCATACTGTTCACTCTAAGAGAATCCAAAACAAGGAGGCCACACGTAAGAAGAATCAGCTACTCCTTCCAGTTTCCAAATTGATGTCTGATCTGAGATGTTTTTGGATGGGTGGAGAGAGATGCTGTAGAGCATGAACCGGACCTATGCCAGGGACCACACTAACTATTAATAATAATACTGCTGGAGCAGTTGCACAGCTAGGAATATTCCCTGAGAGTGTTTAATTTGGTTACGTAAACACAGAGAAATTTGCTTCTGAGCTTGCACAGAATTAGCTGGCATAGTGCATGCGTAAGCCAGAACAAATTCTAGAAACCAGTAATAACAGTAAAGAAACAGCTGCCCAAAATCAGCCTGTCACCTAGGAGTTAAGATTTCTCCCCTGGATCCTCTCCAATTTATCCATAGTGACCTCTTTTATCCCCATGTCCTGCTGAATCCTTTTAGACAAGGCCATTAAAGAACATTCCTATCACAAAAGTTAGAGGTGGGAAAGAGGGATAGAAGGGAAAGTTGAGTTGCTTCCCCAAGTTGTTTTTAATTAGGAGTTGTTGAATTATTTTGTCTTAAAGGCTATATTCATCCATAAGCAATAAGTTTATTTTATACAGACATGCACGTGTCAGTATCTGTACACACACACACACACGTGTGCCTTTGTGTGAATCTATGCATGTATACATAGGGGTGTATGTCCTACTGGTTTGGTTAAAGTGCCTGCACACCTGCTTTCGCCTGCCCCTGCAGTTCCTGCCTTTCTTTAGACTCTTTGATCCACATTCCCTTTTTCTAAATTAGGGATATGGTTTCGCCTATGAGATGGGAATACCTCAAAATTTGATCCCCCATTTTAGAGCAGTTATACTCTTTATTTATCTATTTTCGTTTGGCTCAGAACACTCATTATAAGAGAAGTTACTTATATACTCATTTTTTAACTGCCCTGGGAGCAATAAGTTATTTTGCAATCCTAAACCTCTTTCCCAAGAGGCAGTTCTGTTGCATGGATGCTATTTTTCAGCCCAGGACAGGATATCCATTGACTTGCAACAACTAACCTGCTTCCATGCACTGCTCGCTGGCAATGTGCCATGAATTCCCTTTCTATCAGCTATGCCTCACTCTAATCCATCTTTCAAGTCAGCTAATGAAATGCAGCGCTACAGTCCAGACTTGTTTTAAAAAAAAGAAAGAAAGAAAAGAAAACCACCCCAAGCCTTGATCACTGAATAACTGGGAGAGAAAGACTAATATGACAGAGACAGTCTCCTGTCATATTTGTAAAACTTTCCCAGGAAGGAAATCCTGTCAACTTTCAAAAGTTCTTCATCTGTACAGACATTTCAGTTAGAGCTGTGTTTTTGTGTATAATAAATTGCTTCTAGTTGGCTGAAAATCATTTTTAGCTCTTATCTCTGTGATCAGTTACCTCTGCTGTTCTTTAATGGCCTTCACCTCATTATGCAACTAGTCATTAAAAGCTTAGTATCCAGTACAATGGTAGCTTATGTAAAGTGATCTATGAGAGCTTTATATAGGCTTACCAGCCGCAACCTTAATTTTACTCATTCGTCTTAATTTTTTGTAATCATTTTTTGTAAAGAGGGTATAATGTCAGGCATGCTTCCCTGCTACTGACAGATCCAATCTAGCAGATAATTACCATAAGGAAATTGATGCTTTAGTGTGCAGGGGAGAATTTAATTTACTCAGACATCCTACAGTACAATGCATTCCAAAAGATATGAGGATTTAAGTTTTTAAGAAATTAAATTTCACTATTTAACATGATTACTTATGTTGAACATCATTAACTAGCTTTTTTTTTTTTTTAACTGTTTGATATAATTACAAGAAAAGTTTTTTGGTCTAAAATCCAAAGTCGTCTTTAAATAAGGGTTAAGGACCCATGAAGTATTAAAAAAAGAGAGTTGCGTTCTTTCTCTCCCCCTCTCAAACACCATCCTCCCAGCAGCAGCATTAAAAAATCTATAGAGATTAACTGAGCCAATACTTGAACTATAGAGCTTTTTCCAATGATGTTTTAATAGATCCTTTGTTATCGGCCTATTCCACTTCCACTCCATTGGTCAGGAAAGATTCTTTAGTTCTATTCACAAACACAAATTACTTAGAACATTTCAAAAATGTTAGAACCGTGAAGGAGTTGCTGAGATCCCAATTAAGCAAGATGATTAACTTATGCTTAATTTTGAGCGCTTGATAACTTCCAGAGAAATCTATAGGATTTAGCATTATATTAACTCAATTAACCTCTGTAAACAGATTTATTTTCCATATGAAAATTTTCCTTCTTGCACAGAATGCAACAAGGAAGGACCAAAATGATGAGTCTTTTGAAAACCAAACTTCAGAAATGATGCTGGCCAAGGCCTTGACTGACACCCCAGAAATGCAGTCTGTACAAGGGTCTTTGCCCTACTCCCAAACTCAACAAAGGCAATGGATATCTCATCACCAGCAGTTTGACAAGTGTTTCTAGATGCTCCACAGAGGGCTTCTCATCGGGCAGAGTTTTCTCTTATTCTTTATTATTAAAACAAAAGGCATTCAAGAAATAAAGAATTTTTTTCACTAAGGTCATTGATGCCTCAGATAATCAACTCTGAAATAGCGTCTGTATTTTCTCAAAAGATCTTTGCCGAACATGCACTTTTCATATCTGCAAAAGAGAAGGTAAGAAACTGTAAATAGGATAAGAGAATTATATGACTCAGTATTATTTCTAAAATAAAGGGTCATGCCATTTTTAGTTACACTGATAGGTACACAAATGTTAAATGGAAAGAGTATAATGTCAGCAATGACATCAGCACTCACTCCGAAGAAGTCGTTTTTTAGAAGAACTGCACTTATAAGAATGCCTCAAAATACAGAAAAGAATCTGTAAATAACAGCGGAAGCTCAGAGGATGTGAAGCTATGTTCTTATGCCGTCTGCACATCACTTGAGTCACCATCTCGCACAGGCCATGGCTTACCTTAGGAGAATGGCTAATGGAGATGGAGGAAAAAAGAAGGTCAGTGGCTGTAACAGGCACTGGCAGCTGTGATACTCTATTTAGGTTATTTCTTGTCAAAGTAAGCAGGTCCATTTACACTGGAAAGTATTTTCTCCTCAGTTTTGAGTCCCCCAGTAGAAGATATTGACCCAGTAGAGAAAGTCCAGGTAAGGGCTACAAAAATGATCTGAGGAATGGTGCACATCTCCTATGAAGAAAGACTGAACGAGTTGGGGTTTTTCAGTTTGGAGAAGGCTCAACAAAGACCTCATTGCTGCCTTTCAGTACCTAAAATGACAAAGACTTTTTTACAAGAGCCATTAGTGATAGGACAAGGGGCAACAGTTGTAAATAAAAAGAGAATACATCCAGATTAGGTACAAGGAAGAAATTCTTCATGATCAGGGTGATGAGGCAGTGGAACAGGTTGCTCAGAGAAGTTGTGGATGCCTCATCCTCTGGAAGGGCTCAAGCCCAGGTTGGATGGGGCTTTGAGCAAACTGGTCTAGTGGAACATGTCCCTGCCCATTGCAAAGTGGTTGGAACCCCGTAATCCCTCCCAGCACAAACCTCTCTATGTTTCTGTGATTTTATCAGCAAAATTCTTCCACAGAATTTCTTAGGGGAAAAAAAAAAAAAAGAAAAGAAAAGAAAAGAAAAGAAAAGAAAAGAAAAGAAAAGAAAAGAAAAGAAAAGAAAAGAAAAGAAAAGAAAAGAAAAGAAAAGAAAAGAAAAGAAAAGAAAAGAAAA
>NW_024962263.1:24434916-24436201 GCF_019238085.1 Lagopus leucura
AAGAAAAATAGAAAAAAAAAACAGAAATGCAATAGTTTAAAAGCATTTCTCTTTCTGAAGCTTACCAAATGTCCAACAGCTTGCATAAAAATCTCCTGCTTGAGAAGAGATCCTGCCTCTTAGTTATCGGCCCAAACACTGATAATGGCTTGTCCATAGTTCAGAAGGGAGCCTTAACAGCTGAGGAGTTTAGTGAAAGGGATGATATATTTATCATCTGTGCAAGCACACCTGGCCTTCCATCTTACAAGTGTTTGCAGACTTGAAAAAAAAACCCAGTTTTAAAACTTTCAAAATAAGTAGGAGAAAAACTATGAAATTAAGCGAGCTCTCAATCAGTAGTCATGATTGTAACTCCTGAATCATGCTTCACCTTAGACTGTCTGGACAGGAATTTGCCTAGTCTATGACATCCCAGCTCTGCCTTTGCCAAGCACCACCTCCTCTTGATCCTATGATTCATACGATTCACTGTAGACACTTTTCAAACTTATGTGTAAAGTGTCTTTAGGTGCACATTCATACATAATCACATATATTTTAACTATGCATTTATATAGATGTATATATGTGGTATAAAAAGTATATTTTGTACACTATATAGAACAAAGGATATAAAATACACACCCATTTCAGTTGTTTTCTAAGGCCTGCTCAGAAGTATGTTACTGTTGAATCTAAATCAGTAGCATCAGAACATAGGAAATATTCTGTTCTTTTAAGAGACCTCTTTTTATGATGATTTTTTCATCTACGCCATCCCAAAAGCTGTGAAAAAAAAATTGTGAGGTTTTTTTTCTTTTTTTTCTTTTTTTTCTTTTTCTTTCTTTCTTTTTTTTTTTTTTTTTGACACATAGAAGTTTGTTTTCTTTTCCCCTTATACTCAGAAGACAGTTTTACCACACATTTCCAAAAAGTTGTAGCTTCAGATATAGGCCAGGTATGGAAATTTTTAACCTGAATGGTGAGAGTTTAAGAGTGGTTTAGGTGGGTGACTGACAGAGAAGAGTGGGTTAGGATGGAAATTCTTATGCAACATTGGCAGACACGTAGGGGGGTGACACTGATGTAATAGACTGGGTTTATTAATGTGAATATTTAGCTCAGTGTGCAATACCCTTTTAGCAGCAAACAAAAACCCTAACTTCAACTGGAAGATCATGGGCCTCCTCTCCTCTCCTCTCCTCTCCTCTCCTCTCCTCTCCTCTCCTCTCCTCTCCTCTCCTCTCCTCTCCTCTCCTCTCCTCTCCTCTCCTCTCCTCTCCTCTCCTCTCCTCTCCTCTCC
>NW_024962263.1:24436462-24441182 GCF_019238085.1 Lagopus leucura
ACGTACTCCAGGATGCCGTCTTGATAGAGCTGCGTGGGGGAGATCTTATCTCTACACACCATCAGCAGCCAAGGGAAAGCTCCATTTTGGGTACAGAATGAGTTCAGGGAAACTCTTTGGGAGAGTCTCTGTAAGACGGTGTCTGGACCGTGAGAGCACTTTTAATGGCCCTGAGCAGCCTCATCTGGAGACTCCTACTTGCCTCAGTTTTGGACAATGGAAAGAGGGAAGGAAAGTTCACTTTTTTGTGGCTTTCTCCCTTTTTTGACCTATGAATCATAGAAAGCAGATGTAATTTTTATTTACTTCAGTCATATGTTGCTTTTGAGACTTTGGAAAGAAGATAAAATTTGAGAGTCGCCTCAAGGGGACACCTCATTCCCTCGTGTCACCTTGCCACTGAGTTAGGTCGAGGGCACAGCCCAGGGAGAGGCGGCCCTGGTCAGGCCAGCACCCAGCTGGTTTGGTGCAGCTCTGAGGGCCCAGGGAGCTCTGTACAGTTTCATCCCCAGCTGCATAGAGCAGGATGCACTCTGGAGGCAGCACATGAGGCACTGCGGGTCCAGCTCTGGCGCAAACAGAGTAAAGGGCTGCATCTGCCTGTTAAACACTGCAGACAGATCTTCGTGCTGTTGGAAGGTATGTGTTCTATACTGGGCCTGCAAAAAGATTTTTCAAAAGTTAATATCAAATTAGTTTTGAAAAAAGAAAAAAGACGCTGCAACAGATCTATCCTTAAGGCTTTCTCAAAGTTAAATAGGTATATTGATTCTGTTTTCCTGTCACTAAGTAAATCAATTTGTAGCTTTTGATTTAATAATTATGTTTCATTATAACTGAAACTGTCCAGTATAACAGAGAATAGGGTGGGCTTTTTTTTTTTTAATTCCTCTCAGAAGCTCAGTGGTGACATCTTCTGCTGTTGGTATTTCAGCAGTGATGGTGAGGGAAAGTACAGGAAAATGTGGTCCTTTTTCAAAGCGATTGCAGTCACAGGATCTAATCGTACAAACAATGTTGAATGTGCTAAGTTACACCACATTAGCTGTTTCTGATAATTGTAATATTACTCGCTGGGAACCATTGCTGCTTTCTCCCATGACATTATCAGCACAGCCAGGCTGACAAGCCCTTGCATACCACACAGTTGCTCCAGAAAAAAATAAATAAATAAATAAAAATAAAAGAAAGGGAGCGAATTTGGCTATGGCAAACATTTGACATGGCCTTCCTCCCTGATTTGTAATTAATTCTCTACAAATTCCTTACTCCAGGAAGAAGCAGTAAGGGAAGATCAAGGTTTGGGGTAGGACAGGAAATGAGTATGCTAACACTGTGGGAGAGACTGTAACCAAAACTGGGGACCTTGACAACTTTAGAGAGAAGGAGATGCGGTTGGAAAATATGACTGGAGGAAGATGTGGAGAAAAGGATAAAAGTGCTGGTGACAGCAGTGGAACAATGAAGGAAAGGGATGTAGACATACATGTGAATTAAGGATCAGAGCACAAACGTCTCTTCCTCAAAGGACCGGAGCTCGTGTCTGAGTGTATGAACAGGAAGGAAAAGATGGGTGTAGAGGGTATTAGGGGAAATTTTGATTCTACTAAGGTCACAAACAAAACTTGCATGGTTTTACCAGTAGATGGTCTTAGATTTGCAAGAAAAGAAAAAAAAGAAAAAAAAAAGATACATAGAAACTTTACTACTGTTGAATCCACTGGTAATCAATGAGTGCAGAACTGGAAAAAGGCCAACTGACTGAAAGTCACGTACAAATTATCTAGAGAAAACTACTGAGAACTTCATAAAATAATTATTTAAAAAAAAACAAAAAGCAACTCACTAAGCTGCCTAAAATTTCCTGGAGCTAGATGCAGAAAGAGGTCTGGGGGTTTGTTTTGTTTTCCACATGGTGTATTAGCCTCAAGAAGCAAATGAATATCATATATCTGGGAACTACAAGGGGAAAAGACTGTGCTTCTGTCACAGAAGCCATCATTCTGTAACACCTGTAGCAGTAAACTGTATGCCTTGTGTTTTGAACTCCAGCAGTCAAAGCAAAGACTATTTATGACTGAATAGCCAGGCATGCACCATACGTAGGAGCTGGAAAAAGAATTGCTCAAATAAGCTATATGACTAATACTTTGATGTAATAGAGAGTTCATTGTTGTGGCCTAAAGTCTTATCTCTTCCTCATACAAAGAGATGACTTTATAATCATGATGAAAAACACGATTCCTCAAGAGAGGTCTGTCCTTATTTAGCATTCATTTGTCCAATTAAATATTCTCATTTATTTGAGTCAGGACTTGACTTAATTGCAGTGTTGTCAACCAGCAGAAAGGCTGGTGATGTTTTCATTGAGCTTGGAACAGACCCATTCATTGGCAGGCAGATCAGGTACCGTAACCATGAACTTCACTGAAATCAGCGCCAAAGGTATATTGTCATGCTATGATATCAATTGATAAAGAAGACAATTCAACTAATTTCTCACTAAAGGCAAAGAATTCAGGTAGTGAAATCTCTGGAATAGTTGTTCTGATACAAGCCATGCAAATAAGTGCAGTTGTTTGACAGTGGGAAGTGAAAAAGGAATCAGATAGATGGTTGATAGCTAGATAGTAAGTAACAGATAGAGAACTGTTTGAGACAGTTCTTCCAAGGAAAACTCAGTTATTTTTTAAAGGTAATATGTCTAAATAACTAAATAAGGGAAAAGATTAAAATACACTACAATTCTCCTTGCTCTCTAGTATCTTGCTACTTCCCTTAAGTATGAGTATTCACTCACATTAATATTCACTTTCTTCCTCTTCTGTAGGAAATTTGATGTACCCATGATCTTGATGACTTCTATTTTCAAAGAAATGTCCTGCAAATGAAGATGTTAAAGTGAATTGTCATAGTCTTCAGTTTGCAGATATCTTGAACACAGAAAAGTTTCTTGTATGAACTCAAATAGATGTCTTAGAGCCTGACAAGAAAAAATCTAGTCAATAAATGTATACTGAGTAGTCATTGAGTCACATGGAGTCACTGAGCCCACTAAAAATGGAGCGTGTGATTAAGACAGGTTTATATGCAAATGGACTGAGAAGGAACTGATTATTATCATTAAGGGACTTTAGCCAGAGAATTGGGTTCGAGTCCTCAAAGTTGAAGAAAACTTAGACGCTCTGGCAGAGTCCTGTAAATATTTAGTTAACATGAAGGTTGCTTACCTTCTGTAGACAAGCTTTGCTTAAGTCCCAGATTCAGAACTAGTCAAAGCATTCTGGAATTCCAGACGGAAACTGGCAAGAAGAATGTTTTCTCCTTGTAACAAAATTGCATTATGGTCTCCTAGTCTGAGCTTGTATCTGCACTCTCCTCCTTGGTAATTTTTCCAAGTCCTTGGCAGATGCTGCTTTGTATGGAGTCCTGTGCAAGAACACCTGATTTTTCTGCATGTACTGTGTAGACATTTGGGGTGGACAACTTAGAGCGGTAAACTCTACTAGATTGCAATGTGAGCCTTTGTTCTGTAACTTTGTCCTTTCATCTGTGTGTCTTGATTCTCCATCTGGTGACAGAAGTACTTCCTGGTATTGAACATTTTTTTCAGAGAAACTGATTACTTCCTGAGGTTTTATGAATTGAAACTAGACTACAGATGTTGGATAAATGTCCTAGATGGTGACTCATTCCAGTTGGGTACACAATGAGGAGTAGCATGCAGCTTTAAAGATCAGTCATTTGTATCCAGTAATTAATATCTCTAGTTTCAAGATTACTGACATAAGAGCATCTGTGTTCATTCCAGAGCAAAGTGAATCAAAGCAATATGAGAGAAGAAAAGATATATATTTGGCTATACTCATTTCTCTTAATTTGACTATGACAAAATTACACATTTATGCAAAGCACAAATATCCATGGCCACTCAGCTTCACTGCTGACCTAAACTGACAGGGCTTCCCATGAAGCTGCTTTGAAAAGCACCTTGCCTTCCCGTATATCTACTCTTGCGTTCTTCATCAAGCTGGTTTGCACTCTTCTGCACGAGAGCGCCAAGGAAAGACTGAGATCTTTATATCAGAGAAGTCCTAAGCTGGAGTGGATCCAGTAGAATAGCTCTGCTGTGCTGACTGCCCTGGGAAAGCAGGGCCATGGTGGTGAAGTGCTGTGTAAAGAAGATTCCTTTCAGCTAGAAAATCAGTTGAGCCCAGTGCAAGCTGAATGGGTGCTGTGCATTGCAATCTCGATGTGCTGTGTGTGATTGAAGCCCCAGTCCTTCCTTGATTGACTGAATTTTTCCTAGACCTAGGAATAATTTCTAAACACTGATTTCCTCAAACTGCCTCTCTTTTTAAGATAACCAGATATAAGCTTGGAGTTGATAGTAAATAATGCAGTGTTTTGTCTCTCTGTATTTTGAATAGAAGATAATTAATGATGAAGGAACAGTTAAGGGGCTTCTGGGACATTCTGAACGCTATCTAAATTTTAATAGTAGAAATCTTACAAAATCCTGCTACCAACTGAAATTCTCACTACTTCCTTCTTTCTGACAGCCTGATATATTTCTAGAAAAATCATTCCCACAGTAATTTTCAGATGCATTTCCTAAACCAAGAAAGATGTAGCACAGATTACTTCTCAAGAAGTGTGAGTAGAGGAAAGCACTTTGGGAGGGGGGGGGGGGGGGGGGGGGGGGGGGGGGGGGGGGGGG
>NW_024962263.1:24441282-24471955 GCF_019238085.1 Lagopus leucura
TTTTTTTTTCAGGGAAATCCTTGCCTTCAAAAGCAAATACAGATAGTCATTTAGATTTTTAGGGTGCCATTTGCACTTCAGATATTCCTGGAAGAGATGTGGTACACTGAAACACTTGTGTTAAACTTTCAAAACTTTAAAATATTTAAAATAGTGGCAGGCTGTTCTGGAAGTAAAAATTTGAGGTTTTTCCATCTCCACAAACCAATAAAACTGCATTTTACTCTGGGGAATACGCAGTCAAAATTGACTTTTTTCATCTTGTAGATAAATGTTTATGATAAGCGTAAATAGAAATGAACAAAGAAACAAATTCACATCTTGGCATTAAGAGCACTTGATCTGAATCTAGCAGATTCAGATTTTGTGATCAAGCTTTTTTCCTTGGTTAGCCTCACATTTCATCCATTTTCTCATTGCTCTGCTTATATGATAGCAGGATGCAATCGGAGATGGAAGCTCTGTTTCTGATATTGATCTACTTCTACAGAGCAGATGTAGGTTGCTCCAAAAGTAGTGTCTCGTATTTATTTCCATGGAAGCTACAACTGAAACAAAGAGCACATTAACACTATTTGATACAGTGACTTCTCAGCCTATTTTTCAGTGCAGTCACCACCTTTAGCTATGCTTTTTTGCCAGCAATGAGCAGTATCCTGCATGCTATACTTGCAACAATCTGTACCAGCAGAGATAACCCATTGTTGCCATTGCCTCTGCTGAAACACACCACCCCCCGCCTCAGTGTGCTCACATCCACTGTTTGGTCTCATTGATGTTCAGCAACTGTCAATGAATGTCAGTGGGTGCCATTTTTTCTGCACTGAGGAGTTCAATGACACAATTTTCTCCCTATGAACTTCTAAGTCAGACGCCATTCTGTCAGATTGCCCCTCTGCTGTCACATGGACACAAAATTCCCATTTTTAGCTCTCTCACTCTACAAAATTGCCACATGGGGGAAGACATACTCTAAAATAGAGGTTATTGTACTGAGCATCACCAAATTCAAGAAGACCTATATATCAAATGGCTTTTAGGGAAGTGATGATCCTTATCTATGCAGTGGAGGAAAATAATATATTGTTTACTACAAATACTCCCTGAAAGTCAAGTGTGGCTTTCAATTATATATTTATTCCTACAAAAGGTATCTACAAAATATAGAGGTTCCCCTTATATCAGCTTATATCCTGTTGATAGCTGAAATAACATCAGGCCCATTTATTAGTTTCTAGTGGTTAAACTGAAAATGTTGGTCTCATAAAATGTACTACAAACACTATCTCAGTTGTAACTTTGCTGTTCAATGGTACACAGACTGTTTAGATGGTTGAGAATGCTGTTTCCCAGCACTGGGACATGTTGCATTTGGCAATCATTTATTCCAGTTTTCTTCGAGGATATGAAGAAAGGTTTACCAAAGTAATCCCTAAGTAAAAACAGGAAACAAAATGATTAATACAAAAGCTTTGGATTACAGAATGAACGAGCTTTATTATACCTGAAAAGAGGATAGGGTGATTGCATGTTTCTACCTCTATAGGGAAATAAATGTTTGTTCTTTCCACACACAAAGATGGTGGGAAAATTACATGGGATTGATTTCATGAGTCTGGAAATGAGCCCTGGTGTTGAGAATGACTTCACAGCCCGATCTCTGGATATATTTGGCAGTGTAGACTTAAGAACCTCTTACTCCCAGCAAAGACTCTTCTGCCAGTGGTTTCAGCATAAAGGGGGTTTGGCTTGGAAAGGAGGAGTTGTGATATAATGAAGTCCCACTATGGAGTGGAAAAAAAGTGGATTTGTTTCCATCTGGAACAGAATAGTTTGTAGGAAAAAGAAGATGAAAGTCTGTGCAATTATTTCTCTTGATTCCTCTGTAGAGCTATGCAAAACGATTGTAAAATGCAGGTTTAGCCAATGTCAGATTAACACAGTGCTGCAATTTTATCCTTTTTCCAGTACCTACCCTATCTGTAGAGATTTAATAGTTGGTCTTTTGGACTTTTCAGCCTCAAGGACACAAGGATTCTGAGACTGTGCTCTTACACCACCTTAGGAAGCGTGCAAACCATTGTGGTTTTCAGCTAAACTTGACATGAGGCAGGGACCACAGTTGAGTTGTGTTCCTACAAGCCTGAAGAATTCATGCTTGTGCAGTGAAAAGAGCTTGAGATTAATGTCTGAAGTGAAAACAGAGGAAAGTGAGCCATTATGTTGCCTAATGGCAGCAGGAGTGACACAGATGTGTGCAGGAAAATCTAGGTGGCATATGGGGGTGCTGGGGTTTTTAGGAGTGGAGTGTTTGAAAACAGGATATTTAATTCCAGAAATGATGCTTCATGCTCAAAGAAACTCTTAAGATGTTTTTTAAAAATCCAAACTAAACCTCCTGTTCCTTTTTTTACATGACCTTTCCCTGCCCACTTAACCATGCTGTGACAACATGGAGTTAGCAGCTTGGGTGGGCTGTACGGTTCCTTCAGGAAGATTTTAACCATTCTAACCATTGGAAAAATAAATTAGAACTCTCATGTGTAGATGCAATGAACTGAAACTGTTACATGCTGGTCTCAGAATAAAGCATGAGACCACAAAACCAGTTTTTTTAAGTCTCACCAGTAATAGCCTCACTGCTGAAGCAAACAGAAAATGTGTTGGCTGGGCAGATAGAGAACCTTAGAGTACCTATGAAACTGTGACTCGGCACACTGAATCTACTACTGTTTTACAAGAAGATGCTGACTCATTTACTAATTGCATGTCAGTGGCAAAGCAGCCAAAAAGCATTTACTCTCTTCCTCCTGAAAGACTTAGACATTACTATTGGTAGTGACCATGAGCAATGAAGGGTCAGAAATATTTTTTGGGAATACAAATGATTCTATGCTCTCCAAAACTTGTTGGCCCGTTGGGAATTACAGACAGATTTCAGTAATAAAATCAATGGTAACAAGAGAGGTGCTGGAAAAAACTCATTTGATTCTGGATGTATTTTTTTTTGCTGGGCAGTGAGAAAAGTCTTAATTTGAAGATCGATCTGATCAAACTTTGCATGTCATCCTGATAAGCCATTAGAGATGAGGAAAGGAAGCAGCCAGAAACACATCTGAGTTATTCTTCCTGCTGTTTCATGCTTTTTTAAGGCAAGCCAACTAGTTAGAACTAGCTTTTCTTCTTCTTCATGGCAGCAAAAAGATAATGTATGTCCCTGCAGAGATCTACTGAACTCAGTAAATGTCTATTCCGATGCATTTGTTAAGGTTTTTATGTGAGATTAATGCTTTTGCATCAAAAATAACTTGCCAACCTTGAGTTATTTTCTTTAGATTTCCTAACAGTGCATGCACTAAAAAGCAGGAAAATGCAAATTAAGCAGTCATTAGTACTCAGACAGTCAGTCCAGGCTGATGTATTGTTCAGCATTGTGCTTTGTTTCTTCTACCCTGGACAAGTGATGCTTCTTTTCCAACATATGGCCACCCATTCCTCCAGTTACTTCCACACAGCCCCAGATTGACTCCAACTTCAATAATATTAGGTGTCATATAGAAACACAGGCTGACCCTCTGTGATCACAGCTTACCTAGAGAGGTCAGTAGAATAGAGGCCAAAGAAGCCCTGGACAGAGATGGTGGCTAAACATTTCTGGGTTTGCCCAGTTGGTAGGGGCACTTTTTAAAAACCAACACCTGAGACACCTGCTATTCAGTTTATGTGCAAGAATGTCACCCCATCTGTCCCTAAAAACATCTTGGAAAGGATGAGCTTGCTTTCACAGAACTCCTTTGGGCAAAAGCACTGCAAGGACCTGAAAGCAAAGACACTTGTTAAACTAGTATTGATACAACCTTCTCATAACTCTCACAATGGGAATAGGTGGTGCTGCTGCCCTATGCTATGTGTTAAAAAATATTTACATCAAAACCACTTTTATTTCTTGGAAATTAAACCAAGGTGGGGCAGGTATGAAAACCATGAGCAATGACAATTTGCAAGTACTGCTCTCGTTCATCCTCTAGGCCAATGTCTGTGCCTCATAGGTAGAAAACTGTTTCCTCAGCATACTTAGTGGATTCTTTTTATTTTACTGAGAAGGGCCTCAGCTGAGCATTTTATTCAGTTTGTGCAAAAGGATCTTACTACTGCCATGCGTTCTTTTCTCTAGGCCTCACTATTGCTGCTGACTGAGAAGGAAAGCTAAGCAAGGAACAGGATGGAGGTTTCCTTAGCTGTCTGAATAGTAATGCCATGGCTGGAGACACTGGATTTCTCTGGAATAAATAGAAGGACCCGTAGTGTTAGGCAGCTGCTGAGTGGATTGGATACCACTGGCACATAAATGCTGGATTCACTTGAACCTCTGTTGAGTTCACAGCTTTTCCAGAACATCCTGCCAAAGTGCCTCAAGTCCACTCAGTGAGACATGAGAAGCCGGGTCACTTTTTATGCTTTTTGCTTACTGTTCCCTGAAGGGTTAATTAGCATACAGCGATAATAATTGCTTGATCTATTTTCTGCACTTTTTGCTGATTAAGCCTGACAAAGAGGGAAACTAAGGCAACAGGAAGCTATTTGCCCAAATTCACACATCTAGTGAAGCTTAACACTATAGGCAGCTCTGCTTTGTCTGTTGACTTTTCTTTCCACATACCCCCAAAGTCCGGCTTTGGAACCCAACAATTACATTAAAATTGCCTCTATCGCACATTCCTGAGGACATGTACTATCTAAAAATGAGGAATATCTCCAAATATCTCAGGAGAAAAACCACTTTCTATTGAAACTGGATGGAACTTGAACAGCAAATGCATTGCTGAAGGGATTTTATCCAAAACAAAATAAATTTGTAAATGAATAAAGGCACGTACTTCCCCCTGAGTATGTCTGTGCTATATAATTGTAGTAGTTGTATAACTATGGAAGGAATTACACAGCCACAGAATATAATATATAACCAACTAATCCACTGTAGGACATACATACGCAGGGGACAGCTATTTGGTAAGACTCAGGCAGTTTGTGCGATCTCTGCATTTGGTTTTTATGGAGTTTGTTAAGAGGTAACACAGTGGGAAACCATTGGCTGCCTCCAAGTGCTCAGAAGAAACATCATCTGAGTGTTAAATCCATAGCATATCAGTTCATTTTATTCAGAGGAGGTGGGGAAAACAAAGATCTATGTGGGCATGCATCAGTGTCTTCTTTCCATAACTTAATTTGAGAAAATATAGCGAGCACTCGTTTTTGGATCTGATTTGTATGGAATAGCTCGAGTGTAACAGAGCTTATGCCATCTTGCTCTTGACCTTACCTTCCTACAGCAAATTTACTCTTTCTTTTTCTTTCCCCCCATTTAATGTTTCAGTGTCATCTCTTTAAATATGTGAGTTCTGCTGTGGTTATAGCAGTGCTTTTACTATTACTGGTTGTCAGGAACTGCTCTAAACAGCAGCCAATGCCTAAAACTCTCATCTGTGCTTTGAAAGCAGTTAGTTGCAGCCCTGTGGCTTCTGCACAGTTTTTACCATATAAAAAGCACCGTGCAATTCTTCTCTAGTGATCTGCTACCTGGCTTTTTATTCCGTCTTGCTTTGAAAAGCTTCAGCGTATGCTTCTTCTTGCAATGCTTCCTACCTAGCACATATTTTCCCCATGTCTTGTAGCATTGGACCCAGTGCAGAAAGCAGTGAAGCTGCAGTAAGATCTGGAGAAAATTCTACCATCACCCTGCTGCAGAAGGCCTCCACGGAAAGACAAATTCATTCTTTGGGGAGAATCTGCAGATGTTTGTGTCTTCTATGTGCTGTGCATGTTCTGTCAGGGGGTGTTGCTGTATGGAACATCCAACCAGATATTGTCTTGTTTGAGGAAGGTCTGAATGAAGAATAATATGTTGGCAGTTCAGAACTTACCTTGCTCCATTGAGCTCCCTTGGCTGTTGCCTTGCTGTTGAGTTTTCTTTCCCTACTGTTTCGCATGGTCTTTAAGTGACACGCAGGCAAAAATGAAGTGTAGCTCACAAATAGTTTCCAGGGTAAGAGTAATGGGGGGGTTTGTTTCCTGGAGATTATTCTGTAGTCAGTATGACTCAACCCTGATAAGATCAGCTTATAGCAGGATAGCTGATCATGATTTCTGAAAAAAAAAAAAAAAGAGAGAGAGAGAGAGAAAAAAGAGTGTAATTTTATGTCTTGCATTTTTCTTACAGAATCCAGACCACTGTTACAGTCAGTGGTTGACAACTTTTAAGAATGGATCTTCAGCATTTGTGCATTACTTAGTGTTTGTTGCACAGGTTGCCGAGGGGATATGGTTAACATGCTTATATTAGTGGTGCATCTGCACTTCTGTTAATGTCTGCCCCTTCCTTGTGGTCTGCAGGTCGCTGGCCAGCTTTTGCCTTCCACCTCTAGAAAGTGAATTATGTTCAGAGACGAGGCTGTAATCTCCAGCCACCTCAGGTCCTCGTGAAACACAGGCTAGGGCTCCTTCTTCCTCACTGTCACCTCCCCCAAGTCCCTCTGTATGAAGTAGGGGGCTGAAGTTCTGTGTGTAATACTGAGAGAAGGAATCTCAGCCTGGGAAAAGGTTCAGTGAAGTCAATGGCAAAATGTTTCAGCGGGAGCACATTTGGGCTGTGAGAGCAGTCATCACCGTATTTTGCTGGTATTGTTTCATTAGTAAAGGGCAAGAAACTAACTATGGCAGCGCTGCATGTATGTGCCAGGGTGCTGCAAACAACCACCACCATCCCTTCTCTGGTGACACGTGTGGGGTTTGGGGAAGACAGCTTGAAATTGCCAGCACCAGGACGCCATCAGCAGACACTGCCTGTAGTGCAGCTGAAGCATCTACAAAATGATCAGAAGAACTGTGAAGAAAATGAGAACAAAAGAAGAAAAATGTGGATTTCTGTCGTTGAGATAAAATATCTCTGTGCAAAATGTCTGTTTCTGGTATGTATTAGGAAAAATATAATGTGAAAAATTCCAGGTTTTGAAATGTGTCAGTAAAAAGCTTTAGGGTTGTGTACTGTGTGTTTTTTTGCTAGTTCCTCGAGATAAAGTTTTCCCCCTAAGGTCTTTTGTTGAGTGGAACTGAGACAATCAGTATTATTATGATATGATAAATAAAACAAGCAATGTTTAAAATATAGTCTAAGTGGCATCTTCATAATTAGAGCAACGCATAGCTTTTGCTATCTTTTCCCTTTTGAGACATTATAATGCTGTGTTCACCATTAAAAGGCCATTTGAAGATGCATGATAGTTGAACAGTTGCTCAATAGCTGGGGGCAAACCCAGAAATGCTTATGGTAAGATTGCTGGTTGTTTGAGGCACTTTGAACGTGCTCCCTACCTTGCATGGTGGAAACGTTCTCTGCCCCCACTTGCTGCCCCCCCCCAGTAGTGTGAGAGCTGCCTGAGCTTTGCTATATTTAGTCAAGGCTCAGTTCTCTCCTGCCCAGGTCAGTGGGAGGTGCTGAAACCAAGATGGGAGAAATGAGTGGGAGTAAGCAGGCACATCCTGGAGCTGGGGGGGGCTCTGGGAAGAGGTGGGTTGTCTTGGGCAGTGTCATCCACCCAGCCCATCAGTGGGAGTGAAGGCAGAGAATGAGGCAAGGGAAAAGGAGCTGGTATTGGTGTGGAGGTGCAGTGGGGAGTTTGCTTTAGTGGGAAGCTTGAGCTGTGTGGGAAGCATGGGACTGAAAGAGGAGGGCTGGGGGAAACTGTGAATGCGTTGCAGCTCTCTTTGTGAGCTGGCAGTGTGCTGGGACCGTATCCATACAGGCTGTGTAGGAACAGTGTAGAAAAGAGTCATATGTTCCTCTAGCCACATGTGGCAGAGAGGTTCCAGTGCCTGAAGGCTGGGCTAATATTTCATTTGTAATGTGTGTTATTATTAACACTTTAGTATTTGATAAGGCTGTATTCCTCAGCTCTGAGAAGTCCTTTCCCTTCTGGTTGAAATCTGATGGAAAAGACACAAATTTTAAGGGAATACTTCTCTTTCTGAACAGAGCTTTTTTATTTGGGGTTTTGTATGGGGTTGGTGTGTGTGTGTGTGTGTGTGTGTTTTAAACAAAAGTTTTAAATTGCCAGTTTTCTACCTGCACTAATGATTATTATTTGCTCTGAGTTCCTTCTAGCTGAAAGGGACAATTGTTTCATAAATAGGTACAAAAGATGAATCCATGCTCTGAGCATCTCTGTCTTTGAGAATCAGCTACAAACTGTGCTTCTACTTCAGGGCAAAAGAAGCAGTGTGTTAATACTTTTAGAATAAGGGGTCTGAATTAAGATATAATAAGCAGTGAAGCTGCAGGGGAAAGTTTGCATAGCTTTGAATGGGAACTGCCATTTATTCTCCCTGTAGATGATAAGTTAAACTTGATGGCTAACCATGACCACTGAACAAGGATTAAAACAACTTGTACATAGCTTGTCACATGGCATTCAGAAATACTCTTTTTCTCAGGTAGATGAGTTTCTTTCTGTGGGGAATGAGTATGTACCATCTTAATTTTACAATGGGAACATGCTTCAATCACAGAAGGAAGGCTAAGTGAGGAATAGGATGCAGAATTCCTTAGCTGGAAAATACTTTTTTTCTGGGTTCCTTAGCATTCGAGGAATGCTTGTGGGTTTATATTTGACCCAGCATCCACTGGGTGAAACACTGCCCACTTCCAACTCAAGGAGCCTGAAGCACTTTTAGGGTGGAGAACAGTTATAATTTTCAGATAATTCATATTTCAGAAGAGTATCTATACATTAATTGCATGAATTTTTCTTTCACACACAATGAGTGAAAAAAAGATTTGGTATATTGATCAAAACATCGTGTTTTGGAATTACAAGAGAAAAATGGAAAAGGGAGAGTGGAAAAGAGGAACTGTTTTATTAGGTTGCAAATTCTTTATTCGGCATCTATTTCATTACCTCCTATTTCCTAACTACAGTGTAATGTCTTCTCCTTTCCTGTTACCCAAGCATTTTACAGAACACATCTTGCATGTCTGTCAGCAATCATGGACAACTTGACATTCTTTGCTTCTTTTTGCATGACTTGATATCGGGTCTTTTTTCAAAATAGCCCCCCATAAGCAGCATGCATCTTCCTCTTTCCATCATCACATTATACACTGAAGGGCAATAGATGTTGCTTGCAATGAATTTCCATTTGCATGCCTTTGGACTCAGCTGCCACTCTTGGCTGTTCTGAGTTGCCAGCTGTGTGGGACAGCCTGTGCCATCCCCAGCATCACGGGGAAATCATTTTGTGCCAGTCTCTTCCAAGAAAGTGTTTTAACTGACAGATTTTTGACATCCACTCTTAAACTTGGAAAGACAGCTTCACTTTCCCCCTGCAGATTCTGTTCCTCTGAGGCCCTGCTGCATCCCTACAGGCAGCTACTTTACCAGCTTCAAGCTGCTCTAGCACATGGCTGCACTCCGCCCTGACTCCTAAGTGAGACACAGAGGTGTGTCGTCAGAAGATAATACATCCCTCTCCTTTTCCACAACCCTCTGCTTCTTAGCCCTCAGTATGCCCTGCCCAGAGTGTCTGTCATCACTCCTAGCCTAGCAAGGCAGAGCCTTACCTGCATACTAGAGCATTTTGGTTCCAGTGTTTTTCTTTCTGTTTTTTATGATTTTTCCACTTCATACATACACACATTCTCTGCCAGGCTGCATTTGCCCTGCTACAGGGGCTTTTTTTCGCCTCTGGAATGAGTTAGTCCCTCTTAGAGTTTGCATTTTCTTGATCAGTACAGCTAAACTTGTTATTTGGAATTCCTCTCAAGTAAGGCTCATTTCTTGTATGATTCTTAAAATTAAGAAAACCTCTTTAATGTCTCAAAGGTGATTCGGATGCCCAATTCTGCCAGCGATCACTGCAGTGATCAAAAAAGCTACCAGGACTTCCTGCTCTTCAGGCACTAGTCATGGCACTGTTTGCTAAAGAACTGCTGAAGTGGGTATTTAAGCAACTGCCAGTAGATCCTACACTACGGAAGATCACACTTCCTGTAAAAATATTTTTAAGATTGAACAGATGACTGTTAGATATCACTACAGAGAGCAAGAAGCTGATGCACCCATGTCTAGAGAAAACAATGATATTTTATTTGTAACGTACAGAGGATCTGTAAATCATCACTGATTACCAAATTACCAGGAGGTGGAACTTAAGTATAACTTACTATATAGTGGGTTATGGTTTCAGACTATAACAGGGGAAATCTAGATTGGATATGAGGAAAAAGTTTTTTACAATAAGAGTGGTGGAGGCACTGGCACAGGCTGCCCAGAGATGTGGTGGAAGCCCTGTCCCTGGAGGCATTCGAGGTCAGGCTGAGTGGGACTCTGAGCAATGTGATCTAGCTGTATGTGTCCCTGTTCATTGCAGGGGAGTTGGATCAGAGGAGCTTTAAGGGCTCTTTCCTACTGAAATGATTCTGTGATTCTATGGTTCTGTATGGTCTCAAGTTTCCCTTCTTTTAAGCTGTTTCTGAGGAAGATGAGCTGCAGTATACTCTCACATGGCTAAGTCCACCCTTTTATTTTGATTGCAAAGATGCTGATACATACCTTCTCACTTATGTTTCTTGTTAAGGGAAGCAATTATATGTGGGAAGTGCCTGTGTGGGAATGCAGAACATGACTTATGATCTTGACTGTTTTCCAGGCAAAATCCTAGGGAAAAACGTGGTTATATTCTGTAGATGATATCACATTACATACCAGCTAAACTAGTGAACTCCACTTTAAGAATACAACATTCTGGATAAAAATTTTGTAAAGAAACAATTCTGCCATGTCACCATTGTAAATGTTTTAAGATTCCTTTTGTACCGCACATGAAATATGTGGTATTTTAGCACGTGGACCTTAGCTTAGTGAGATTTACGCCTTGATGGTAAGGGTGATAGAGGTGGCCTTCCCAGTGCACGCCCAGCCCTTCCAGCTGGGACAGCTTTTGTGAGTGAATCCTTCTTGGTTCTACAAGGGGTGAGCAGGCGTGAGTTCAGAATGATCAAGTCTAAGAATAGAGACTGAAGAACAAGAAATTCCCATTCTTCAGTGTATTTGGTCTCTTTGCCTCCTGTACATTTGAACATCAAGTACTTCGAAGAGGAGGAAATACTATGGCAATAAGTGGACAAAAGAGGCAGGCTCTAGCTACATACACTTTTTTCCATAGAAGTACGCCAGCTGAATGCAATGATAGGTATGCAGGAGTCCACATATAAGAATCCGTCTTGTTCCTTTTGAACTGTGTAAGCATGGATCTTTGGCTAGATCATCTACTGTATCAAACTGTGAGCAGCTGCTGCTGTTATACAATTGAGAACTGAAGTCTATTTAGAGAAATAATTGCTTTAGTTTCCAAGATGCTCCTGGAAATGAGATATAAATTTCTCATTACAGTGTTACCTGGCAAAATACAGTATGTTCTAAATAATAATTAAAAATTGTTAAATTGAAAATTCTTAAAGGAGGTTAGTCTTCCAAGTTTGTACTGGAAAAAAAAAAAAAGGAATAAACAGTCCTCTTGTAGAGAGGACAGTACTAATTGTCTCCTGTTCTCTCATCAGAGTGAGAAATTGAACACTTGCATTCATTTTCCATAGAATACTGTTTGGGGGCATATTCCTTACATGGAGTATTTTCCATTAAAATACCAAAAAAAAAAAAAAAAAAGAAGAAGAATCACAGAATCACAAAATCACCCGGGTTGGAAGGGACCTCAAGGATCATGTAGTTCCAACCCCCCTGCCTAGCAGGGCCACCAAACATACACATTCAGATCAGGTTGCCCAGGACCCCGTCCAACCTGGCCTTGAACACGTCCAAGGACGGGGCATCCACAACCTCCCTGGGCAGCCCGTTCCAGGGCCTAACCACTCTCCTTGTAAAGAAAGAAGAAGAGAAAGATAAATAATTTGGATACCTTCATGATTTTAGATCACCCACAGGATATGATTAAATTGCTTTATTGCCTAAATTTCCTGATTAACTTGTACATTTGTGTAATTCTATAAGTTTTATCTTCTTAAATTGTTTCTAAACGGTAGTGTTTTTAAAATGCAACCAAAATTACAAGTATCATTCAAAAAATGTAAGCAACTAGCAAATTTCTTGCATCTTGCTATTAAATCCCTTGATCCTTTCTAATGCTGTTGATCTTCAGGATACTTTTTCAGAATGCCAAAACTGACAGCCAACACAGTAGAGAAACACAGGTAAATACACAAAAAAAATCATGTAAATATCATCTTAGACCCACTTCCTAAATAGTATGTAATACTGGGAATCAGGACATTCGGCAAGAGGTTACTAATTCTGAGAATTCATTTCCTGCATTTTATAGTTAAGAATTTCTTCCCTTTTCCTGCGCTTCACAGCAAAGACAATAACACTTTAAATTTCCCTTCTAAGTGTGGTAGTAGAAGTAATAATCCAAGGTAGTTCAGTTAAAAAACAAATTCTGACCTAACCTTATAGATGTCATCATTTCTATATCAAATAAACATGGATGGGTTGACACAGTAGGGCTTCACATTCTTTAATATTTTTTCCCCTATTCCTACTTGCCCAAATAAGTAAACTGAGAACAGTAGGATTGAACTGTGAGCAACAAAAGGCTAATTTCCAGAATTTTAATTTTGTTTGAAGAGTGACTTCCTAGAATCCCATCTTACACTGAGTGTTTTTTTTCCAGAAGTATGGATGACCTCATGGTTCTCAGTTGAAACGAAACCTTGTGAATGAAAAACACTTGGTAAAATAATAAATGTTCAGCCTTTATCTCTTAACCAGTTTGAAGGACATGCAAAGCTGGGAATAACGAAGGAGAGTACTGACTGAGGTCATACCTCCTGGAGCAGTAAGAACTTTTTATTGGCTTCCATTACATGGTGAGTCTTTCATGTGGAACTGTACACTGAGGACTAACTGTGGAGGAAGCATAACATTTGCTGTCTGGATTCAAACATCACCAGGGTTACCATAAGTGCAAGCATACGGCAACATTTTTCATATGAACCAAATATAACAGCAAAATAAAAAAGAAATATCTAGGTTGTCTAGGTAAGGTAAATACATTCTTTAATAATGACATCAGAAAAATGCCCTCCTACTGCAACACATCCTGTTTCTGGGACACTGCCTTGAAAAGAACAGTGACTATTCCTGTTTAGGAGTACAGCATCAATACTGAGTGTCAATAGATCTTAAGAACCATTGCTCACCTGTGTTATATATCAAACCATAAGTGAGATGCTGGAGAAAAAGGAGAGAATAACATTTTATGGGCAATCTCACTTGTGAAATCTGTGTTGATACCTGAAATTGAACTGGTTTCTATCAATGCAGACAAATGGGATGGATAGTTTACAGCCTGTTTCAAAAAACCCTTCTGTGAGTAAAATCAGTCTTCTTGGTGACAAGTCAAGTCCAAGAGTAGATAAGACAAGCAAGGGAGAAAAAGGTTTGGAGGCCTAAGGTGTTTTCTGCCATTGTATCACATAGCTCTCCTTTGCCATAGCTTGATGCAAGCTGTACGTTGAAAGAAAAATAAGGAAAAATATGCACATTACTGGAGGTTTCTCCTGAACAGGGAAAATTGAAAGGAGTCCTGATCTTAAACTAGAAACAGAAAGGCAACTTAGAGGGTCCCTGATCTCTGGTTAACCTGAAAATATCTTCGTTTACCAGCTGTTAACCCTGTTCTGTTTATCATCTGATTTCTTTATATATATTTTAAATTATTATTACTATTTTAATTATCTCATAGTTTTATTGCAGGCTGCATGCAGGGGGTGGTGAGTCATTTCAGCTAACAGTGAGGAGTGTGGGTGATCAGCATCTCACAGTTTTAGTCCTTTCTATGGAGACATTAATGGTTGGAGACAGTGAGCAGGTGGAAACCATTTACACTACAACCTGGCTAGGAGTGCACAGTGCTTTGAGCGATGCTGGTAGGAGGCAGAAAGACATAAATCCACCCCTATGCCTCACAATCCTGGAAGTGAAATGCCATCAATTTACTGGGACTGAATGAAGACTCAGGAGTAGTTAATGTATTAGCAAACTGGTCTATAATTACCCTAAGAACTAGTTTCAGATCATTATTACTGTTACAAAATGTAATAGCAGTATTACATAAGCATAATAACAATAGTACATCTCTAAATGGTTGCAAATTGCCTCTCTTGACAGCTGTGGTAGAAAATGGATCACTGCATGGTCGTGAAATGAATATTTTCCCTAATCAGAATGGAGAGCTTTATTACCCTTATAATTACTTGTTTAGCAGTCACTTATTAGGTTTTTTTTTTTTTGGTCCTTGAGTAATAAAATGGGCCTGTTTATTAAATAACATTTTAATTAGGAATCATTTTTAATGTGTGCCAAGTTCTTAATGTTTCCTCCTGTGTAATTACGTAGATGAATGGTTGTATTTCTGATAAAGCCATTGACACCATCAGCCAAACTTAGTCTTCCCTGCTACAGAACTCATATAAAATAACAGGTTCCATATGCCTTACCTTCCCCAAAACATATAATTTTTAATGTATGCAATAGAATATAGCTTATTTTACTAAATTGCTTTTACTGCGCCCTCCCCCCTCCAGACACTGTGTATTTACAGCTCATTTGAATTTAAGTGTACTGGTTTTGCTTGGGTAAATTTGTTACTGGCTGTACTGGAAAGCTTGCATTTAGATTTTTAAAAATGAATTTTCATGTTTTTATTAAAACACACCTCAGAGGCCATGTTGGCAGGTTGTGCTGCAGATACCTACATTCTATTTGGCTGTGCATAAAACCCATTTAAAACATTACAGAAGTTGATGTTCATATTGAGTAAATACTTTGTAAGTGTTGATCTAAAAATGAAATAGTAACCATCATTCTGATAAAATGAAAACGTCTTTAGTGTCTTTCACAAAAGCTATTTTTTCTGCCTCCTAATTTCGAATTGTGCCTGCTTGTTAACACACCAGCTTCTTCTCTTGTCCTAAGACTGAAACCTTCATTCAGATCAAGAACAGAGATGATTTTTCTTTTCACAGACGTGGAACACGAATAGATCAAATCTTCTGCTATGGCAGATATTGAGCCTAATTTTGGCATAGGAATTAGCCTAGAGAAGTATGAATTCTCCTAATGGCGCAGGACCTACAGAATCCTTGCACAGTTCAAGCTGTTTTAGTAAGCCTCTGTTGATATATGCTCAAAAGTAATTTTGCTCTGTAAATACATATGGCTTCCATGTGCTTCTCTACTGCTTCCCTAGCACTTCTGTACAGACCGGATGTCATAATGAATGACAGTACAAACTGTCTCAAAAATCTCTGTTTTAAGTATGAGCTTTTATTTTTGTCCTCTGTCACTTTTTGGAATTTCAGTTGCATGTTCTAGATCTGTCTTGAATTCTAGACATTGAAGAGTCAGTGCAATTTCACCAGGACAATTCAGCCACTTAGAGGCATTCTTTATATAGAGATATGTTCCCAGTTTTAAAAACTTTCTTTGGAATTATTCTAGTATATAATTGTTACTGTTTCTCAGTAAGCAGTGAATGTATAAATTCTTGTTTATAAGTTTAAACTCTGTTTTGAATGAAGATTGAAGTGGGATAAGGGTTCAGACTTTACTGTAAATGAGAAGTGCATTGTGTTCTGAAGTGAATGTTTCCACTCACACATAAGAATGGAGGAGAGGAGAGGAGAGGAGAGGAGAGGAGAGGAGAGGAGAGGAGAGGAGAGGAGAGGAGAGGAGAGGAGAGGAGGGGAGGGGAGGGGAGGGGAGGGGAGAGGAGAGGAGAGGAGAGGAGAGGATTTTATTGGATCAGATTGTAGCTAATCTTGGGTCGTCAGTCTCACCAATTCACATGACTTTGCTTATGCCCTCTTTGCTTCAGTCGTATAATGTACCTGGTAGAATCTTTGGAACCATGATTTTTTGTCCAACCACAGATACAGCCTTACCTTACCTTTTGCTTTGGAACTTCTTTGGTTTCTTAATCAACTTTTTCTTTTCCCAGTTATGGATCCTGTTTCAAATTTCTGTGCCTGATTTTAGCACTTGTCCAAGTTATTAGACCTACTCCTTCTCATTAAGTTGGGGCCTTGCAAATGTATTTGTAATAAATACATGATACATGAAAGCATGTAACCTGCTTTGCTAAAGGAAGGAAAATTATTTTCCTTGTTTGTCAGTCATAGCAACAAATCAGATGGTCAGATGGTGCGGGTGTAGCAAGAGTGGAAAGAAGCTGGTTATAACATGTAAGGATCTGATCCTCAGGAACACTCAGGTCTAAATTCCAATAAGCAAAAAACATTAGTGTAAAAACTCTGTGGCAGAACTTACTATCTGGAATCAAAGCCCTAGTCTGCATATTGATTCTATGACACTTCATGCTTCAACATCCACATGCATTGATAATGCCTGGGGTCACATTTACTCTATTGATTTACTTTGTTAGCATCTAAGTTTTGTGACTTAAAATTTGATTTGCCCCGTGAAACTCAATGAAAATTTCATTGCCTTTACAAGAATTAATTTGACCTTGTAATGAGTTATTCCATAGCTGAACTAGCTACTTGCCCTGTAATCAGACAATTCACACAAACATTTGAATGCCTGTTTGTATTTTTAAACTTTGATTATTTGTCCTGTTTCCTCCCCTTGTTTGATGACCACCTTTGCTCTAGCTTTAAATCTGGACCTGCTCTAGAGCAGAATGAACTTGATAGCTTTCCAAGTCCTTCCAGCTTATGCTGTTCAGTTATTCTATGACCTTCTGGCACAGGTTTTGACTGGCAGCCAACATTTCTGGAGAAAATAAAGAACTTCTGGAGACCATTGCTTTGAAGTTAATTTTCAGTGCAATGTGAGAATATGGAAGGAAATGACCTGAGTCTACTTGTGGTTCAAAATGTGAAGGGATTCCCACTAACTGTTAATCTGCACACTTGTAAAAAAAAATATTCAGCATTAGTTGCCACTTACACATATATGAAAAAATGGCATTAGTTGATTAAAAGCTAGCTAACACTAGTTAACATGAGTTTAACATGAGCAGTAATTATTAGTTTGAAATAATGGCATGGCAGAGGAGAAGTTCAAGGTCTTGCCTTTGCTCTCCATAATAAAAGTTACAGAACTTGTACCAAATCACAGACTTTCTTTCTAACCCACACAATAAAATTACCTTTGATTCTCTCAAGAGGATAATCCTCTCTTGAGGTTGCTTCCAACCCCTACAGTTCTGTGATTTTTGGATTCTGGATTGTATTTGTGCTGCTGTGAACGTTCTCTCAGTTTATCTCGTGATAAAGGATAATGGATGTAAGAGCATGGTTTTCTTGTAGTTAGAAATTGGATTTGAAATTTATGGCTGGTTCATGAGCCTTCTTTGGCATTATTGGAAATACTCTCCAACACAACTATGTTGCAGTACTGAATTAACATAGCTGAAAAATCTAAATTTCCCTACACTGCTGCCTGGTGGAGCAAATATTGTCTCTGGGCCATGCTGCCTAATTCCCAGGAGTAGGGAAAACACCATCATGTTCTAGTATCAGAGCTCTTTGGAAGCTTTCTGGGACGCCTCACAGGTTAATCAACTTTAGTTTTTGAGGAGGGTTGTAGAGTCATTTGAAAGCAAAAAACACAGAAGACATGGGCAGTGTTGCTAAACTTCTTAGAAAAGGTGTGATGAGGGCTGCATCTCAGCACTGTTCACGTAGACTAATTTAAGGTCCCTCTCTTAGTCAGTCACACACGTAACTACAATCTGCTGGGAAACATAAAATGGTACTTGATAGTTGCAGTCTTGAAATCTCCTTTGATAGTTTAGTTTTGCATTACATTGTGTGCTTTTTCTGACAAAACACAGCAGAAGTTCTTCCTCTCACCCTGCTGCCTGCTCTCCTTGCACAACCTTTTATCTGTCAATCCCTGTTAGAGCCACATATAGGAGACCTGAGTTCAAATTTCCCATCTGCCTGTGGGACAGAGCATACACTTTCTATGAAAGAGCACTGCCAGTTGACTGAACAGCTGAGATAATGACCAGTTGCAGCAATGCCTGAAGAGGCTTGAACCTAGGTTCTATAAAAGTGCTTTTCATGCCTCCACGAGACAGCCTTGGTGCTGCAAGCATTCAACCAGCAGGGAGCACAAAATGTGATGCTGCCAGATTGAGGTGTCAGGTGAGAATCAGTCTGAGTATGTTGTCCTGCCAAGATCTCTAAGCATTTAACTTCTTCATAATTGTCAGTTTAAGTTCTTGTGTGCATCAGCTTCCTTGACAGTTGGATCTGAGGCTTGGACCCTACTTGTATCTGTGCTTCTTCTTCCTCTCTGAAAAAGCCTCCTGATGTGAAGATTGCCTTATCATGACAGCCTCAACTCAACTGAGTGTTTGGAAATATTCTTTAGATGAGATAAGTTTCCTTTCTTTGCGAGGAAAAAAAAGAAATTAAAAAATGAGGAACACTGGTGCTCTAAGGATTAATAGATTTTCAACCTAACGAGTTTTAAAGTTTAGAGGGCTGTGATACCATATCTAGCTGTTCTGGTTTCAAGAACACAGGCAAACAATGCTTGTCAAACTTGACTCTCTGAAAAGACACTAGCTTTTTCTGTGGTGGTACAGCTCAGTTTCCATTGCTCCGGCTTGCTCTATTTTAAATTTGCAATGAAAGAAAAAAATTCTGAAGCTGGTAATCATGCGCCTTCCTTGTATAAAAACACATCTTGTTTTTATCATCAGTAACCTGTACTACACAAGAGCTCTGACACATACATTTCAGGATAGATTAGGAATTGCCTGCTGCATTTACATAACATTAAAATCACTGTCTAGATACACAAAATAAAATGAATACCTTCCTGATTCTCTGGTATGGGCTTGCATAAAAATGATTTTACCTTTCTTTCTTTCTTTCTTTCTTTTTTTCATGAATGCAACAGCCTCTCTTTATTTAGTAGGTTAGAAGAGAGGGATTTGATAGCTGAGTGAGGGGACACCTATGTAATTCATTTTTCTGGCAGCCTTAGACAGCATGCTTACTGCATTTATAAAATAATATTAAAAAAAAAAAAAAAAACAGGGGGAAAAAGTGTTACAAAAAAGTGTATGGAGTGTGTGACAGCCAGGACTCTATCTGGCTCTCCATCATTCCCTGCAGCTGCCGGAAGCCAACCGCTCGTCTTTCCAAACCACAGGCTCACGTGGGTAATGATATGATTTCCTCTGTCTTGTGTTTTGTGTGCATGCTTCAAGAAAAGTACCCAAACTTCTACACACCCATTTAATCAAGGCAGTACTGGCTCCTCTCCTCATCCTGAAGTGATTCTTGCAATGCTGGGACAAGCTGTTGGAGGCTACATCTTGGCCCATGGAGAAAGGTCACCCTCATTCCCATTTTTCTTGCTTGCTTTGGGTTTTATCTTTCGTCTCATTACTTAGTAGTGCCCTCATTAATTGAAAAAAAGGAAGTGGAATTCTATAATCTGTCTTCAGGCTAGTACAAAATCTTTGCTGTTTGACTTTTGAAAGCAAATCATTCACATACTGCAAAAAAAAAAAATAAAGTTAAGAGTTTTTCATTTCATTTATCATCACTATTCTCTGTTGAAGGCCTTTAAAATGCTGCCTATATGTCTATAAATATGGGAAATAATAGATGTTGTACCAAGAGAATTAAGCATAACTACATCAAAAGTATTCATATACCAATTTCTTAATGGTAAGTATTCCCATATAGTTTATTCTTCAAATAACCATCTTGTAGTCCACTTGAAGTCTTTCCTATTATGTTGTAACTGTAAATTCTAGTGCTTTTATGACTGTTACAAACAGATCGTTAATTTTAACTTTAAGAAAAGGTAATTCAGGTTTCACACAGATCATCTCAGCCACAGCTGAGAACCTGGAAACAGATATGGAAAGGGCAGAATTCCCATTGATTTCTTTGGGGCAAGGATTTCACAGCTCGATTTGGATTTGCCTGCTTAAAGTATTTCATTGTTTTCAAACCTTTCAGTAGTAACTATATGAGTAGTAACCTGCTCATACTCACTCCTTGAACAATGATGTCCATTTTTAAAATACAGCCTGTCATTCCTAACTCTGTGATAAACAGCTTTATTAAATACTGTGCCCTAACTTGAAATAAGTTGTGCTCATCATTTTTAGACTGATATGGAATACAGCATAATACATTGCTGTTTTTAATGAATGCTAAAAATTTTCAATATTTAAAAGAAGAAGTTCAAAGATGTCTACAGCACACAATTTTCTCTCATTCAAAATCTATCCAGTTTAGACTGCAAGGGATACTCAGGCATACATGTCTTAGGCTTACACTCCTTAGAAGAGAAAAACTTTTTCTCAGAGGTTTTGTGATCAACGTTTAAGTATTTGGGACCTTTATTTGTTTATTAAAGTCCTAAAGAGAAGAGGAAGTACTGAGAAATAATAAAACCCTTCAAAGTACTATCATTCTCAGCCTGCCCACAGCACACAATATGTGTCAAATCACCTGCCAAGGTAAAGTTACGAGGAACATGAAGGATTTCAGGAGCCATTCTCAGTGTGGAGAGAAGAAGGGTTCTTGTTTGAAAATGAAACTGTGGGATTCTGGAAGCATATTTAAAGACCCACTGAATGTTAGGGTTTATATTGTGATAGAAGAGAGTTTATATGCCAGAAGAGACTCAAACAAATAACAGATTCCTTTCCTTTTTCTTTTTAACTGATAAAAGAAATGGCTAATGGATGTATCTAGGGGCGGGCAAGGATGATGTTCTCTGCAGCCATATTCTGAGTGAACATAACTGAACCTGTCTTTTTTGTCATGGTGAGAAGGAAAAATATTACAGTAATCAAAATGCAAGGGGAGAAGAGATCAAAATTAGCTATTTTATCAGTTGGATGTATAGCAAAGATTGTTTTTGGAAATGTTCTAAGAAAGAAGCTTTCAAGAATTGGCAATAGTTCAGTTGTGAAAAACACAACAGAGTTCTGAGTTCAGGAGAAGGTTTTGGGTTACGGGCTGAGTGACAAGGAAGGATACTTATTTTGTCTGCTGTGTTTCAGAGGAAGGAATGACACCTGTTTTGGCACAGTTGAATTTGAGCTTATAGAAATATCCACAAAGATTTATAAATTTATAAATTTCAATTTTGAAAGAAAATGACAAGTCTGGTTGATAAGTCTGTCAATAACCAACATGGAATTGGTAGCTGAACTTGTCACTGCAAGAGCATTTTACAGTTTCTTTTCTGGGAGGAAAAACCCAGCGACAGAGCCCAGCAACATCCCCAGAAAAACAGGAGTTTGCAAAAAGTGTGATGAAGCAAGGAGGAGAACCAAGAATCAGCACTGGTTTTGAAGTCATCAAGGCAATGGAATGGGCTGCCCAGGGGATGGTGGCGTCACCGACCCTGGAGGTGTTCGAGGAACATTTGTGTTGAGGGACATGGTTTAGTGAGAGCTATTGGTAATGGGTGGATGGTTGGACTGGGTGATCTTGTGGGTCTTTTCCAACCTTGGTGATTCTGTGATTCTCTGATTCTAAGAAAAAATAGATCATGTAGAAGGGTGCAGACAAGAAGAGTAAGAGTAAGTAAGTGCTGACTCTGAAACTTGGCTGGGAAATGATCATTAGAGATTTTGACCAGAACAGCTGGGGGAGTGGGGAGAATTCACTATATATTTGCCTATACTGATAATACTTCACAGGCATCTGGTTTTGGCCACTGTGGAAGACAGAATACTGGCTTAGATGAACCTTTGGTCTGACCAAGTTCATCTGTTCTTAATTTCAGTGGAGTAAAAAGGTGCAGAAACTAGATTAAATGTTCCAGGGTGAAAAAGGATCACAGGAAATGTAATTGGGGCTTGCAGACAGAGCACTCTGTGTTTAGTTAGGAAAAAGAAATGTAGAAGGTAGCAAGGCAGGAAAGGGAAGACAGGGGCAGGGGAGACTGCTGTCAAACTGGCATGGGAATTGGGGAGGTGGCGTTTACAGAAACTCAATGAAGTGAGTCAGAATGGGTGTGAGGGAGATAGAGAGTTAGTAGGGTAGATGGAGATCCTTGGAAAACTGGAAGAATAATTGAAAAATTCCTGTATCTGTGGGAGTGGTGAAGGAGACTTGCAGGAGATGTATGACACAGAGTGGTACTATTAGAATGTAGAGGTGATGTTGGGTCGATTTGCAGTTGTTTCATCTTTGAAGTGGAGTAGCACAGCAAGGTGCAAGAAATGTCAGCTGTTATTTTTCACCCTTTTTGTTTGTATAACAACACTGAAATTACAAATGCATTTTGAAGAATGTTAATATATTTAACACTGAAATCAACCACAGGTGATCAATGGCTGCAGTGGCCTCTGAATAGGTAAAGGAAGTGCAGTTCTCTCAGTGTTTTCCCATTTGCCCTGGGGGCTGTTGGAGGGGTTCTCTTTTCCTAAACCCTCCAGCAACTGCAACAACTTTCTCTGCTCTCATTTTCCACCTTCCTGGCCAGCAGGAGACTAAGTTTGCTTAGACCTGAACAGCCCAAGACATAAAAATCCATGGTATAAAAGGAAAGACATGTCAAATCAAGAACATCTCACATGATCACAGAGCGATAATATAGAACAGTGTGGTCTAGGGAGTCAGGCATCTGGCAAGGGCTGGAAGATGTGTTATGTTTAGTACTTCCATGGAGCAGCTTAAAATTTTTGGTAAAAAAATACTTAGGGAAAATATTTTCCCCAAGTTGTCCTAAAAGATTTAGGAACCCTGTGCCACTGTACTCTGGCATTAATTTATATAGTCTGAAAATTCCCTCCTGACAAAAACTGCCAATTAATAGCAAGCAGGTCATAATAAGAGCTCCTTATTCTATCACAAAGCAGTCAATCAAAACCATGCAAAATCCATTCACATCCTAACTCAGGGAATCGCAGAATCATAGAATGGCTTTGGTTAGAAAGAGCCTTAAAGATCATCTAGCCCCTGCCATGGGCAGGACTGCCACCCAGCAGCTCAGGCTGCCCAGGGCCCCATCCAACCTGGCCTTGAGTGCATCCAGGGACGGGGCACCCGCAGCTCCTCTGGGCAGCTCTGCCAGGGCCTCACTGCCCTCTGCCTAAAGAATTTCTGCTTAATGTCTAACCTAACTCTCCCCTTTTAATTTAAAGCCATTCCTCCTTGTCTTATCACTACACTCACTGATTAAGAATCCCTTCTCCTACTCTCATGCAGACTCTCTCTAGGTTTGGAAGGCAGCAATGAGATCTCCCTGCAGCCTTCTCTTCTCCAGATTTAACAAGCCCAGCTCCCTCAAGCTTTCTTCCTAAGAGAGGTGCTCCAACCCTCTGATCATCCTATGGCCCTCTTCTGGACCCATTCCAGCAGCTCCACATCTTTCTTGTGTCGGGGGCCCCAGTTCTGGATGCAGAATGCAAGTTGCAGTGTAATAGTATGTATGTATCAGATGAATTGGGAGGTGTTTTCATGTGTCAGTATGGGAAATTGAAAATCCAGGATTCCCCCAAGAGTCAAACTCAACAAACAGTTTCTGACTGCAGTTACGTATTTGTGTAATATGAGAGAAATAAGAGCCTTAATTTCAGTTCTTAGGAGGGTAAAAATAGGGTTTGATTATTGTACTTAGTTGTGCATTTATTTATAAGATATATATTGCAAGGTGTTTATGCTTAAGAACTTTTAAATTCCCTTTCCTTAACGTAGTTAATAATGTTAAGTTACATTATATCTGTAATGCATTTCTGTTCTTTAATTTACAGAAATGGTAAAAATGTGGTAATACTTCTGATACCAGTTTGTCTTCTTGTCTCTTCATGTGACACACACACAAAAAAAAAAAAGAAAAAAAAAAACCTGGCAGAACAATCTTAAAGTGTTTTTTGCTAGTTAGATTTTGGATACTTAAATAATGTTCTTAACTCTGTTTCCCTACACAGTTTATCATGAAATATTACATTACTCAGACTGAGATCTACTAGGCCGAATTCTCACTTAGGGCTGATCAGACTAGTGCTTTTACAGCTGGCTAGTTCATCTTACTTGTGTGGATTTTATTGTGTGTGTTGGAGTTTGGGAGTGAAGAGTTTGGTGGAGATTATTACTAATAATAATCTTTATCAGCAATTGCAAGAAAAATTAAAGTGGTATAAAGAAAGCTTTTGTAGTAAATAAAATTTGGAATGTAGGATTTCTGTATGCATTTGAAGTAAATGAGGAAAAGAAATTTTTCCCAAATTCAGAAGAAACTGAGGTTCTGAAATAATGGTCATATTAAAATCTCTCTTATTTCAAAAGCAGGCTATTGGTTACAACTGAGCAGTAGTTAGTTATGATACGCAGACCAAAGATGTATAATTACAAAGTAGGTCCCATAACTGTTTGAATGTTCATACCTATTATTTAAACATACACAGAAAGGTATTCTCCAAGAAGCTAAAAAATAACCAAAATGCAGAGTGATGTATGTGGAATATAAGCTACTTCAGCTGAGTTTAGAGAGAACCACTGTTCTCTAATTAGAAAATTTAGTCATATACGTGGATGTTTTCTATATTAGCTCAGCATTTGTGAGTAGCAATATTTTCTGAAATTCTTGTACATCATCCTGAATGTTCAGTTTGACTTTTTTTTTAAACCCCAAGCCCCACAACTATTGGAGGTAAGGAAGAAAAATATTCTCACTTGCTGCATACTCACTTTTATCCAATTATGAGCCAAACTTTTTTCTCTGTGTAACAATAAGTACTTATTGATTTAAGAACAAGCAGACATATCGATCCAAAGGGAAAATGCACTGTACATGTTGATCGATACTTAACTTGTAGGACAAAACATCCTGATATTCACTTCAAGGCATCAATATATACATATTACTACATGTTTGTGTCATTAAGTCAGGTAACCGGGCTAGATTTCCATCCAACAGTATAAACTTTCCTAATGATTATTTTTCTGGTCAAATATTAGTCTCTAAAGAGAAGAAGGAGTAAAGAACCAGAAAAAGAATAATTGTTCACCTCCCTTGAGATAAATAATATTTTTCATTAAACTCAGCTAATGCCTATCAAGAGCCACCGGATTGATTATATAATATGAACAGTTATAATTCTGCCAAATCCTAAGAGTGTTTACACGCACTGAGGTGAATTTGGAAATTTAAGCATACATGTGTATACATACATTTCAGTGCATAACTTGTAATTATTTCAATGTCAATGTCAATTTGTACAGAAAGGAGCTGTTTCCTTTTAATTTTCAAAGTTAGAGCATGTCTAGGTTCCCTGAATATCCTTAAACTCTGAGTAATCCAGGCATCACCACTTCATTTCTTTTGGCCTCATTGTAAGCCAGGAGTTTCTTCTTGCTGGAATTCATTGACATAGAACTAACCATAAATTATACAAAGATAAACTAATTATAGAGTAATGGGGCAGTTGCAGTACACATTTTTTTTCTCTGACATATCTTTTCTGTCCCATAATAGCTCTAACACTGGGTTAATCATTTCTATTTAAATGTTTTCTTTATGGTTAATTTCACCCTAATATCACTCATCTCCATCTTGAGTCTCCTGAGGCAATGAAGGACACACCCAGGAAATGGGCAGGCTTGGGACAAAGAGGAGCTGTGACAGCTATGCAGTTAATATTTATTCTTGACATGATCAGCTCTATAATAAAAATGTATAAAACATGTTGCTTCAGACCAGCATATGTTACATGGCTCTTTTTAAAATGCTTTTACAGTTTCCTCCTACCAAGAATATGACTGAAAGCTGCAGATCCTTTCTGCACTACTTTACCCATGTGGGACCTTTCTTAAGCCTTCACATTGTGGAAATTCATGTTTGAATTCTCATCATCTTGTGTCTTAGTCAACTTTGCCTTGCCATTCTCTTGACAGACCCAAGCTTGTCCTTCCTTATCCATCTGAAGCACTGGAAACATTGCCCTAGCACATGGTTTGGGTTTTTGTGTCTGTTCCTGGCTCTCTCTCCTCAGGTTAATTTAAGATTTTCTTTATTTACCCTTATTTGTGGGAAGCTCTTGTATCCCTGATGGCTCCAATCAGCCCATGTGTAAGCACAACTTTTTAGAAACCCAGGTTGCTTACAAGTCAAATGCACCCAGATGAGAGGAAGAGGTATAATGTGGATTCACTGCATCAAGCAGCTGCACACTGGGAGCCAAACAGACATGCTGGTGCCTTCAGGCTAGCATCATCAAGGTGATAGTTTTCCAGCCTGCTGGCCGGCTCCTGGTGATGCCACAGAAAATGGAGCCTGCCCTGCAGACATGCTTGTATAGTGGACTCCTTCATCACACTTAATGAACTTTCGAAACATTTATAGGGTTCTGTGAGTACCCTTGTGAAATAAAAGCTGTTAATATTTCCATTTTTTTTTTCAGAGAACTATGGTTCACTTAAAACTGAACAATGAACCTACTACAAACTTGTAAACTGGAATCCTAATCTTCAGTGCATTCTTTATCGCTCTGCTCGTTATAGAAGAAAGCTCCCCCTTGGATTCCTCAACAGACATTTTAAACTGCGATTAAACAAAAAAAGGTTTCCAAGTGATAGAGATCACAACGGCAGCCTGACCACAACGGCAATCTGACCACATACCTGTCATCATTAACTATACATAAGACAATCCAGAGAGGAGAGTTGCACTCTCAGCTATATTGAAATATATTGGAATAGGAAGGCACAAAGATAAGGAACACACTTTACTTTTCAATGGGTCTGTTTCCCCAGAGTCAGGTTATTCAGCACATCTGTGCAGCAAGTATCTGAAGCTGTAATTCCTCACTAACTACATATGTATAGAGAGCTGAATGGACAGTCCACTGAGCAAGGTGGGCCTGCAGAAGATGGCAGACCTCAAAGGCACTAATGGCATTTCCTAGGGCCAAATAAGCACGCTTACTGAAAATCTGAATTGTATTTTACTAATAGAAATGTTTAGTGAAAGCATGCCCCTCACAGAATGAATACCAGATTCACACATGGACGCTCTTGCCACTGTTCAGGAACAGTGTTACATGATTCACATCATCAAATAAAACAAGTGAATGTTGAATTGCTATGCAGTGCAAGTGATCAGAGATATTTACTAAATAATTATCAGTAGTAAATTAACTTGAAACAATCAGGATTTGTCGTTGAGGCTTTCTTGAGCAGTAAAGTTTGATCAGTCATTCAAAGTATTAGCAATTCTATTAGTTTACTCATTCGGGAAATCAAAAATAACATCCTCCTGAATCTTTCTAATCTGTTTTCATTGGAGCTTTGTAGTTTGAAGATACATCCAGGAGACTCTAAGACATGGATTTTAAATATAGTAATGAAAAAGCAAACTTCTACAGCCAGTACATTTGTTTGTTAACACAGCTTTCCACTGCTATCTGTCTGCTCCTTAGGTAAACAGTGATAACATGACAGCAGGCTTGTTTCATTTCACATATGCTGGAAAATCCAGTAGGTATCTACCTTCAGGTTTTTAAATCTTTCCATAGGAATTTTTATGTAGTAATCATAAAAGCAGTTGTGGAAGAGGATGTAGAGTCCATTTGCCTGTCAGATATCATTCTGAATTTCTAATTTCTTCTTTATTAAAGATTAAAGCTATACAACAAAAATGGGCCTATCTTTTTTCTATTTCCAGTTAACTTCTCAGGTCAGAAGTTAACAAGACAGGGCATTTCCTTTTTAAAATTTGTACACAGGTTTAGTAATATCCAGAAAGTAGATGACTGCTCTTTTATAATCACAAAGTGTTGAGACTCTTGAGATTATGTAGTCCAAGCCCCTTGTTCAGCTACAGCAAGTTGCCCCAGGACATGTCCCATTGGGTTTTGAATATATCTGCAGATGGAGACTCCACAACCTCTCTGGTAAACCTGCTCCAACATTAGATGATCTTCACAGTTAAAAAAATTACCATGTTGTGTTCAGGTGAGTCTGACTCTGTCCTCCCTGCTCACTCCCTTCTGGTGTTGGTGCACACTTAGGAGCTTCCCCCTGAGCCATCCTTGCTCCAGGATGAGCTGTCCCACTTCTCAGCCTTCCCTCCTATGAAAGATTCTCCAGTCCTTTAATTATCTTGGTCTCTTCATGCTGGACTGGGCATGTTTTTCTCCATGTCTGATTTAAGTGTTCTGGTAGTTGAGCTGATACGTATTAGTGCAGAAAAATCTGTGGTCCTGTTCTTAGGCATTTCTGTTCTCACCTGCCATCTACATTTCCTTGTACTGTTAAAACAATTAATTATTCTATGTTTGTAGTAGTGTCTGTAAGGCACTAAGAATTTATCTGGCTTCTAGATAAGAAGATCACAGAGAAAGGTTGGAAAGAGAGGCCCAGGTACAATAAGGAGGGCTTTTAATTATACACAGGTGACTCAAAATAGGCAATGTGGTACAAGTCAGTTAAAAATGTAGAGACAGAAGAGAGCAAGGGGCTTGTCACTGAGTTTAAGGAAGGCAGTCAGTGAAGAAAAAGTTGAGAGGAAAAAAGCATAGAGGCAATTGCCTTAAATACTTGCATGTAATACTCGCATGTAAAAAAAAACCTGAAGGGAGAGATGAAGTAATGGACAAGGGGAAGTCAAAATAAGACAAGAGGGAGGTGAGCAACAAATATGAGGCAACAGTAGCTGAGGAGTCAGCACAGCAATACAAGGAGGGAAATGACGCAGTCTGCCGTGAGGAAGATTTCAGTGCCCCAGTGCTGGTGCTTGGTACTTATGTCAATAGCACAGGTGGTATCCCCTGACCTGGAAGGAGAAGAAATCATGGTGCCAGTGAGGTAAAAGCATTCCAACTCTGCTAAAAGGTGGAGGAGATATGTTCTGAATTTAAAAATCTGAGACTATGGCTTAGTGGATCAAAACTCTGTAAAACAAAGGAAAATCCATTCAATGCTAGACATTATGTGGGATGGAAACAGTGACACCTAATAACTGATGCCTCTAGGCACTACATGCAAGAAAGACTGTGGAACAAAGCTTGTCATACTGAGTTTTGTGGTAGAATTCAGTGTTTGGGGGAGATTTCTGACCATAGAAAACAACACCAATTGCCCATTTGTGCCTTTGGAAATTTCACATGCTTTGAGTGATTCATGATCCTAATTTTGATCAGATCTGTTTTCCAAATCGAATGAGAACCACTCACCCAACAAGTTTACAATCCCACAAGCAAATCCTATGGACACCGTTTTTCCTCTGAAAAAATAGGACTGGAACACAAATCTTGTGACAGATTTGTGACAGGAGCACCTGTCTTCTGCATTCCAGTTGTTACAAAGAAGGTGGACGTTCTAAGCATAAAAGGTCTCTGTTGATTCTCAACTTACAAAACATTTTATTTATTTTTCTGCTTCATCATCATCACCTGCCTGATAATGGACTGCAGCAGCATGAATGTGGTAAATCTGCTATAGGAAAGCAGTGAATGGAGAATGGTGATATTCTCAATGGACACAGTGTACCTCCCCCAATAACGATTTTTATTTACAGTTACGAATGAACCTGAAGGAAATTCCTCCTATCACTATCAGACCATGTAAAAAGTCAATCTACCTCCTGCTTGTAAACTCCCTTCAGGTCCTAGAAGGCCTCAATGAGGTCTCCCCCGAGCCTTCTCTTCTCCAGATTGAACAAGCCCAACTCCCTCAACCTGTCTTCATGCTCCATCTCTCTTATAATCTTTGTGGCCAAAATATTGCCTGAAGCACAGCCGTAGAATGTGGCTCCTAAAGCCAGGGCCTAAGTGTGCATCTGCTGCTACACCTTTTACAGACCTGCTTGAAGGAGCATCACAGCTCTCTTTGGCCTGACTGCCCGCTGCTGCCAGCAAGGAACTTGCTATATATAAGAGTGAGCTCAGTGCTGCTGCACTGTACTGCTAGCAATTATCACAGGCTCCAGCCATAACAAGATCCTCAATAGATCTGTGTCTTGAGAGCTCCTATGGGCTGATGATAAGCACCAGCACAGCAACATGCAGAAGATGCTCAGCATCTCACAAGGCCCAGTGTCAGCTGACTCAGCTCTCATATGACTGGCAACTTGATTCTGACCTTAAAAACTCTTATCAAATGTTTGATGAGAAACTGTGGCTTGTGTAGTGCGCAATCATAGCTGGAGCAGGCTCAGACCTGCTGGCCTGCAGGCCCTATGGAAGCTGGAAGGCAGAAGGGACACAAGACCTTCTGAAAGCACAATCATACTGAGAAACGTCCCTCCTTTTGCTTCAGAGCATCTGGATGGGGTGCACATATCTGCTGCATCCTCGAGGTAACCAGGTTCCCCTTTTTGAAGGGTGGTTGCAAAGTTCCCTCTGCCTTTATCTTCTGGTCTCACTGGGGCAGAGCTCTGCATTTCCTGGGGAAAGACACTGCCTGCTTAGCCTATGGTGGCACCTTTTTGTGGATTCTTTCTTTCTTTCTTTCGTTCTTTCTTTCGTTCTTTCTTTCTTTCTTTCGTTCTTTCTTTCTTTCTTTCTTTCTTTCTTTCTTTCTTTCGTTTTTTCTTTCTTTCTTTCTTTCTTTCTTTCTTTCTTTCTTTCTTTCTTTCTTTCTTTC
>NW_024962263.1:24472055-24475153 GCF_019238085.1 Lagopus leucura
TTCTTTCTTTCTTTCTTTCTTTCTTTCTTTCTTTCTTTCTTTCTTTCATAGAATCATAGAATCACTAAGGTTGGAAAAGACCTAAAAGATCACCCAGTCCAACCGTTCACCTATTCCCAATAGCTCCTACTAAACCATGTCCCTCAACACAACATCCAGTCTTTCCTTGAACACCCCCAGGGTCGGTGATTCCACCACCTCCCTGGGCAGTCCATTCCAGTGCCTGACCACCCTTTCTGAAAAGTAATACTTCCTCATGTCCAGCCTGAATCTCCTCTGCCGTAGCTTGAAACCATTCCCCCTGGTCCTATCACTAATGACACGAGAGAAGAGGCCGACCCCCAGCTCACTACAACCTCCCTTCAGGAAGTTATAGAGAGCAATAAGGTCTCCCCTGAGCCTCCTCTTCTCCAGGCTGAACATTCCCAGCTCCTTCAGCCTCTCCTCATATGGCCTGTGTTCCAGACCCCTCACCAGCTTTGTTGCCCTCCTTTGAACACGTTCCAGGGCCTCAATATCTTTCTTGCAGTGAGGGGCCCAAAACTGGATACAGTACTCAAGGTGCGGCCTCGCGAGTGCTGAATATAGGGGAACAATCACCTCTCTGCTCCTGCTTGCAACACTGTTTCTGATGCAAGCCAGGATGCCATTGGCCTTCTTGGCCACCTGGGCACACTGTCGGCTCATGTTCAGCCGAGCATCAATCAATACCCCCAGGTCCATTTCCTCTACGCAGTCCTCCAGCCACACCGCCCCAAGCCTGTAGCGTCGCCTGGGGTTGTTGTGGCCGAAGTGCAGGACCCGGCATTTGGCCTTGTTGAAACTCATCCCATTGGCTCCAGCCCAGCTCTCCAGCCTGTCCAGATCCCTCTGTAGGGCCTCGCTGCCCCCAGGCAGATCCACACTTCCAGCCAATTTGGTGTCATCTGCGAATTTACTGAGGGTGCACTCAATGCCCTCATCGAGGTCATCAATAAAGATATTGAAGAGGACAGGCCCCAGCACCGACCCCTGGGGAACACCACTCACGACTGGTCGCCAGCTGGATTTGACTCCATTCACCACCACTCTGTGCCCAGCCCTCCAGCCAGCTCCTTACCCAGCCAAGAGTGTACCCATCCAAGCCTCTGGCTGCCAGCTTCTGCAGGAGAATGCTGTGGGAGACAGTGTCAAAGGCTTTCTTTCTTTCTTTCTTTCCTTTCTCTCTTTCTCTCTTTCTCACGTTTGTGATTCTGCAAGTAAAATGCTGCTCTTTCCCACTGCTGAAACATGTAGAGGTGTTCTAGAATAACAGATAATTGGATCTGGGTTTCAATCCTATCAGATCCATAAGGTCTATGCATAAGTCGTGATATGAGGAGGGTTGAGCACTTCTGCAAAGTGAGAAAAAATGATGGCTTACCAGCTTGCAAAGCAATAGAGTGTACCTGGTTCATCTGGAGTGTGCCCAGACATTACCTGAAAAGTGAAGGACACATCTGCAGGGCTTCCCAGAGGGAAGGGTCCTTGAAAGAACTCCCCAGATGCAGCCTTGTCATTCCTGCTTTGCCTTGGGGACCACATTTAACCATTCAGTGTAGAATTTGAGTAATAGGTGACTTCTGTTCTGCAGAGCTCAGAGGGCAGGCCCTGGGCTTTCACATGCTTACATGCTCACTTAACTGTGCATCTCTGGATGATCCCCCTTGAAGTCAGCGAGGTGACTCACACATAAAGTTATCTCCATGCCTAATTTTTTTTGCACTGTGAAAGCGCAGATGAAGATAGGATGCGAGAAAGGAAGTGCCATTATCCTCATCTGCAAGATGAGGAACTGAATGAAGCACAGCAAAAATGAGATCCCACTCCACCACCACAGTGCGTAGACGCGCTTCATCGCTGCGCGTGTGAGTAATCCCCTCCGGGTCCGCCGTGTTCTCTGGACCGAAGCGGGAGCTCTGGATTTCAGCCGCCGCCGTTTTTAAGTAAGTTGCTCAAGTTCCGACCCCGAGCCGCTAGACGCGGGTGCGCCGGGGCGTCTTTGCCCCCGACCTCCTCTCGCGGACCCCCCCGCCGCCTCCGTCCATGAGCAGCGCGGCGGGCGCGTACCGGCACCGGCACCGGCACCTGCGGGCGGGCGGGGGGGAACGGACCGGGGGCAGCACCGGCAGCGGGAGCGCCGCCCGCCCGGAGCTGCAGGTAGCGGGGAGCGGGTGGGTGCCCGTGCGGGGCAGGGGAGAAGTTGCCGGGAGCCCGCCGTGCTTCCTCCCCGTGCGCTCCCGTCCTCCCCCGCTTTTTGTTTAAAAACGCCGCGCGCTGGGCTGGGAGAGATGGAGGCTGCTTTGAATGTCGGAAAAGCGAGGAGCTGGCCGAGGTGGGCATAGGCTCGCAGGGCAGGGGGCGGCTGGAGCGCTGTCCTCGCTGCGCTCCCGCTCGGCGGCTCCTCAGCCCCAGCCCTGCCCCAGTCCCAGCGCTCGCTGCTGGCAGCGGTAGCTGCGAGAGGAGGCGGCACGGGGCTGGCAGCCGCTGGAACCGTTCGGGTCGGGGTTGAGGAAGCGGTGTCACTGATAGCTGGCTACCGCCCAGAGAGCCGGGCGGCCAGAAGTTCCCTTCCTTGTCTTGGCGCACAGACTGTCACAGCCGGAGGTTTCCCTTCCCGCTGCTCCGCAAAGTTACCCCTTCTGCGAAGGGGCTGTTTCACTCCGTAGGCAGTATTAAGGAAGATGTGTGTAGTGAGGAACCCCGCGTGTGAAGGAGCGACTTCCCACTGCAGCGCTTGGTGCTAAGGAAACTTTTAATTTTGTGCTTCAAGAAACCCGATTGCTTCTTGGATTACTTTCCTACCTTGGTCTGGAAGGTATGGTAATGCTGCCAGGTGTGCTGCGAAGTGTTCTGCTAACAAAACTTCTAGAAGATGGGATGGTGGTAATACTGTGTCTGTGAGCATTTGGAGCTTAGGCTTGAAATTACCCTAAAAAATTGACGTTTTGTGGAATGCAAGAATTCTTAGACTAGTATGTCCACTGGCTTGTACTGAGTGAATGGCTGTAAAGGAAAATAATGCTGGCTCTTTTTTCTTTTCTTTTCTTTTCTTTTCTTTTCTTTTCTTTTCTTTTCTT
>NW_024962263.1:24475163-24478305 GCF_019238085.1 Lagopus leucura
TTCTTTTCTTTTCTTTTCTTTTCTTTTCTTTTCTTTTCTTTTCTTTTTTCTTTTCTCTCTTCTCCTCTTCTCTTCTCTTCTCTTCTCTTCTCTTCTCTTCTCTTCTCTTCTCTTCTCTTCTCTTCTCTTCTCTTCTCTTCTCTTCTCTTCTCTTCTCTCCTCTTCTCTTCTCTCCTCTTTTCTCCTCTTTTTTCTTTTTCTTTTTTTTCTTCTCTGTCCTGCATTGAGTCTGCTACCACGTAGCACTGCAAGTGGCATTTTCAAAGGCTTTGAGCCAGGGCTGAGAAGTTAGAATTAGACCCTCCTGAACATGTTTCTCTTTGCAATAACTGGATGCCACAAATCCATATGCATTTACTGTCCAGCAGTCCAAAAGAAACAAAAAGATATCTAATTTTGATTATAATTCACGCATTCACCTTTACAACCATTTGCTAGACTTTAATAATCTAATTCTAAAATTAAAGGCTTTAGTGCATTGTAAGGGCCAAATCCTTTAAAAGACGCGCTCTACTAGCTTCAGTTGACTGCTCACATGCACACTGCAGTACCAAATAGTGTGGCTGTCTATAAAGCATTATAAATGAAAAATAAAGAAAAACATGAAAAAAAAAAAAAAAAGACCAAAAAAAAAAAACAAACAAACAAACAACAACAACAAAAAACAACCAAACATGTTAAAATCCCTCCAAATACTTCAAAAGACTTCATCTGCATTAACTCTGCTGGGGGATGTTGTGGCTGCCTTACTGTACTGCTCTCGCCTGGCTGGTGAATTGCATAGTTTAAGGGTTTGGAATCTTAGTGAAATGGAGAAATTAGGGATGAAGTGGCTTTTTTACATGAAAATGTCATTGCTTCTGGATTTTACAAAGCAAATTTTTACCTTTAACTAACTTTGTTTATTCTTTTTCTCTAGTGAGGGAAATTTATTTTTTGCCTCTAGTGAGGGAAAATTTAAGACAAAATTAAAAAAAAGTGAAAATAGATTTGATTATATTACCATGCAAAAACCCAATATTCCTCTTTCAAGGTTAACGTAGCAGTAACATACAGTAGTTCATAGCATGTGCTTTTTTCATGAGGTATCATCTCTCCCATGCAGGAACTTCTTTCTAATATCAGTATGCTTTCCTTTGATTTTTAACTTACATTTGTTTTATGACTGAATGAAAAATACAGGATATGCTGTTTAGAGTGCAGTGTATCTCCACCTGCTCATTCCTTCCCAGCCCTCCCACTCCCAAAAAAGGATCCCTCCATCCCGAACAGAGCACTCCCAGGCAGGAGTTACATGGCTGTGTGCCTTACTGCTGTATGAAAGCCTTTGAAACTGCTGCATGTGGACATGAGAAACCAAGCACAAACCATGTGCTACCACTCTTAATCTGATAGCTGTCCTTAGCAGAACTGCGTGGGGAAGTGTCTGAAATACTGCAAAGCTCTGCACTTTCCTTAGTTCACATTTCTGTTATCCCAGACTCATTTCCAGCTTTAACGATTTTCTCACAAATATTACACTTGTTGACTGATTTGAATGTTCTTTATTTTTGGGAGTGGGGGACAGGCTGGAAAGGGATAAGTTAATCTAAACCTGGAACTCAATATATGGCACATCTGAAAATATATGAAGAATTATGAAAGATGTCCCTTAACATGAGGTAAATTGAGGATAAAAAGCCAAGGAGAAAGCAAGCTGATCCACTGAGTGGGAATGAGAACCATATGGAAGCCAGCAGAAGCACAGTGCTGGTCATCCTCTGGAGCCAGGGTGTCCACCCTGCTGCACTGTCTGCTGGAGTCACCCAGCTCCAGGGAATGACTTCCAGGAAAGCAACAGGAAGGCAGTGGCATAACATGGAATTCCACTTACTGCCCTAATTCAGGTGGGAAAGAGTGGGGGGCCTCGGTAAGGAGACTTTGATCTCTTTCCCAAACATAGTGACAGGAAGACAGTATGGGGCTTGCATCCCTCTTTGCCCTTCGTGCTTCACGGTGACTTGGAGATGCTTTGACATGGGTCCTGCGTGCACTCTCTGAGCCAGCTGAGTGTTCCCAGACTGGCTACCCAACTCCCAGTGAGCAAAGTGCATCAATGTAGTTTTGCAGGTCACACACACACAGAGTAACACCAGGGACACAGTGCTGCCATACACCTGCAACTTCCCACCTTGGCTCTAGAAATAGCTGCATTTTTCATTATACAAGCATCAATGACATGTTTGTCATTTGTGCTACACACAGAGTACAATAAAAATGCAATAGTCCCCATGTAGGTGTTACTGTAGCACTTTTCCTCTCCCTTGTGGAGGTTAATACCAAAAACCTGGTTTGCTTGCCCCTTCCAATGACTGAATAGCTATGCAGAAATGTAAGTGGAGAATCAATCCACAGAGTTTTACAATGCAAAGCTTGTTTCTCATCATTAAAATCGGATAACTCCAAAATCAAGCCAAAAAAGTTCCAGTCTTGTTTTATTTGAGCTTAGGTACTTCTTACACTATCAGTGCAGTCTTACAGAAAATAAGGAAATGGGTCCAGTTTGCATTCAGGCGACGGAAAACAAGGAAGGGCATAATGAATTGAATACTATTCTGGCAGATCATTTTTGGCAACATTTTTAAAGTCCAAAGGATATCAAAAGTCATGGATCATAGCCTAATTGTGTGGCTCTTTGTCAGGAAAAACTTCCACTGAGGACTTGTGGGATTTTTTAATATGTTTTATGTGTAAAAAGATCTGGGTCCACAGTGAATTTTATTGTTTTACAGTCAAGACTCACATATGTACTTGATTACATTTTGACCAGTCATTATGTTCTACTATTATTAAAAGTAATAGAATTAGAAGAAAGAAAACATAAGAAAGTAGTAAAATGCAGTGTAGCAATAATGGGGTCTTTAGAAAAAGTTGTCATCTTTATGTGTGTAAAGAAGTTTACGTGGCTGATATCGTAGAGGACTCCCATGGAATTCCCCCTTTCAAAGTGATAAATTACGCTTTCCTAGGAAGTTAAAATTTCCACAAAAGAAAGGTTTGGGAATGATGTTTCTTCTCAGAATCCTCCCCTCCCCCCTCCCCCCCCCCCGGGGGCATTGGGGGGGGGGGGGGGGGGGGGGGGGGGGGGGGGGGGGGGGGGGGG
>NW_024962263.1:24478405-24486849 GCF_019238085.1 Lagopus leucura
CCAAAGGGAAATAAATGGAGGAGGCTGCACTGCTGGAAAAACATCATTGGGTTAAATGTATTTGCTAGATACATTCTAAAAAATGCCAGGAATCGATTATGTCAGTGGGAGGTAAGGACTCCTAAAGTTTTTCTGGGAATATGATTTTTCAGGAAATATTTTTGTTAGGTGGCTGAAACTCAGTGCAAGAGTCAGAAGATGAAAGAGCTATTCCACATGGGCATCTTTTCCTTAATGCAAATATTCTGTTTTTTTTCCTGATGGAGAGCTACAGCATTCAGAGAAAAGTGTGAATTCCATCTGAGGTCAGATAGGCAGCCTTGACCTTCTCAGTTTTATGGTAATTGTTAAACAGCACCTTCCACTCATTCAAAGAGGCTATGCATGTCTCCCTCCATGGTGGCTATCCAGCAAAACTGACTCCAGCTGGGAAACTCCCCCCTTCCAGGTCAGCTGTGATGTGTTGTTCCTAAGACTGTAATTTGTACATAAACATAACTACAACTTGGAGTGAACAAAACTTGAATTTGCTCCTTAAACTTAAACAGAATTATGTTGGTCCCAGAGGTTACGCTGTGATGTATCTTTATTAAAAACCCAACGTCTACCTCACCGTTTTTCTTTAAGACCCACCTTCCTCAATGCTTTAAGCTCATGGGTAAGAAAAGACTGTGGGTTTTTTTGTATGGGGCAGGTCAATGCCAACACACTGTGATGGCTGCAGAGATAGGTCCTAGTCCTGGAAAGATACGTGCATGTTTTGAACCGTATTTGTACTGTTGAAAATTCATGCGGATGGGACAATGCAGGTTTGGGACATGCATGGCACACTCCTGCTTCTGGTATAAATGTCTCAGAAAGCCACTCAGATTGCATGTTTAGAAGAGCATTTGCACTAGAATTGCCTTTTATTTTTTCAATATAGAGAATGTCTACTAGTTTAGCTTATTTTAAAAAATATTTCATGTGAATGATCTAAATTTCTTCTGATCCCATTTTCTCAAGCTTTTGCAGTAAAAGAGGAACTTCTTTTTTATGATAGGTTTGATTCCTCGCTGCATTGCTTCGTTTTTTTCCACTTGTGTCAAGTCACTGAGAACAGCACAGCAATTGCATTATAAAGCTGGAATCATCAGTAGTGGAGTGGCTCCAAAATATTTGCAAAAGCAGAGTGAGTTAACTGAAACATGCGGCGTGGAGAAACTTGCTAATTCATTTCAATTATAGTAATTTTAGGAGATATTCTTAGGTTTATTTAGAAAAAAAAAAATCACATGGATCTTTAATATGCTCATTCAGGCTGATAATGTCCTTTAATAATCCGTAACAGCTTGAACAGTTTGAAGAGAAATTAGGAAGCAATTCTAAGATAGTGAAGCAGAGTTATTGAAACCTCCTATAATTTAGACAAATCAGCTACTGATATATTGTTGGGGATATCTGGCAATAACAATTCTGGACGTAAAGAGATCCTTTTGTTTTTTCTCTATTGCATATTTAAGTAGGCATATTTAAACTGCATATTTAAAGGCACAGATATCCTGTGCCTTTAAATCAAACATACTTATTTAAAGGGATACAAAAAGTGCAGTTTTGCATCTGCTCCTTGCTTTCTCTTGAGTGAGAGTTATGGAAGACTATCCAAAAGCTCATTTGACTCACTTGAGAATGTGCCACGGTCTTAGATTGAGTGCCTCAATTTCCACATCTCACCGTTTTTAGTCATTTTATTTATATGATGGAAATATGTTCATTTTCTCTGTCATGGTGAATTTACTCCTCTTGTCTTCAGTAAAAATCAAGCAAAAAGTGACAGAGTTTAATGAGTTAATAAAATGTGGCCTTAATTAGGAAAATTACCTCCATATTTTTCTCATATCGTGCAACCAATTTTAATGACCGGTTACTATGTGAAAACTTGAAAGAGGAACCTTTTTCATAGTTGCAGTGATATCAAGTTCAGTAATTTGCACACAGTCACTGAAAGACTTTTTGATAATCTCCTTTAACTGGGAATTGTTACCTGAAGATAGGTCGGTACAGTCAAATGCTAATAGTATTACATATGGAAACACATAAATGCATGCAAAATGCACTCTATCATTTGCTGGTGCTTGTACAAAGAATTCCCAAAGAACTGAGAATTATGTAGGATCTCTGAAACAACTTTTCTTACACCCTCACAATTGTTCACTAACATGGAAATTAATTTTACATGTGCCAGACATACAAATGTTTCAAATCTGTACTGTTAGCAGAGTTCTTTTCTCAATCTTGTGTGTTGAATTACAGTGCTTCCTTCATTTTGCAGACAGGAGCTCTCCATTGAAATTTGACTGTATGCTTATAATTGTATTGTCAGTTCATGTAGTTAACCAGAATTTACACTAGAGAAGAGACTGAATTAACTAAACATCTCCCTAGGCTTCACAGAAAATGCTGAATATGGAATCAATGGAGAAGGAGAGGAATAAAGGGAGAAAAAAACGATGCACTTCTTTTAAACATTTTTAGTTTTTAATGCACTTTTTAAAAAATCTCAAGAGTGTTTTTGAAACAGGAGTAGAAGGACACTGATGTGCTTATTGTGACTCTCAGCTCTTAGTTTTCAGAAAGGACCACCCTTCATCCTCGTAGTTATCATTTACATTGGGCAATGTGATGAGGCGGAAATTAAAAATAGAATTAAAATGAAGACTTTAAAGTAGAGTCGTTCACAAGATTGTGAAGTCTAGCATATTAAATTATAATAATAAAGCTAATTATCAGCTGCTTGTTGGGATACTGAACACTTTTAATTAAAACTAGTTTGTAGGATTCTAGCAATTTTCTTCAACTGTTTGCACTGGTTATGCAATACGTACTACCTTCTACTCACATGCAACAGCCTTCCTGTTTTGTGCTCACTTGTTTGTGGGAGGTAAAAGTCGTATGTGAAGGGAAAAGCCCGCTAAAAATGTTAGATGATGTCTTTTTTTAAGAAAAGGAAAGTCAAGATTAAATTCTTTTCCAGGGCTGTCTTTATGCTTCTCTTCTCTTGGTTGTTGCTTCAAAACCATCAACTTGAGTGGATGTGAGAAGCTTGGTTCTCTTAGGTCAAGATGGACTGATGCAATTAGAAATGCAGCTGTACTGGTCTGCAGGAAGATGCAACAGCCAGCTTAAAAACAAAAAGGGCTGATGCTGCAGCATATGTACCACTCATTACCTGTTGTTACTGCACACTCTCTCCCATCAGATACATTAAGTGCCACAGGTTGCGTTCCTGCTGTGTTTTCCAGGCTGCTGCCTGGTTTTGCTTTGTTTATTTATTCAACTTTGTATCCTGTAGGTGGTGGAATCTAGGACCCATCTTTGGTGCTTTGCATAAAAGCAAATGTTGTAAAGTGGGTTGGGGTTTTATGCTTTTGCTTACTGGTTTGGATATTTGTTTCTAAAAGCTGTAGCCTATATGAATTGGAGCCAATGAGACACATCAAAGACCACAAAGAGGAGCTGCGCTCTTGCAAGAGCTCTCACGTAGGGCCAGCTGCTCCAGTGACCTGTGTGAGCGGTCCCTTTTCCTCCTGCCAGGCAGCTTGCAACAAGTTAGAGTTGTGAAATCAGCTCCTTCCCCACAGTGGCTGTGGAAGCGAGGCTGGGGTTTGCCAGCTTGCTTCTTTGTTTTATCGCTGTTAACCCAGAGCGACTGCTGCTGAAGAACATGCGACCTACTCTCATTCTATGCTTTCAAAAGCACCTGCAGGACACAAGTAGAAAGTTCTTCTTGCTTCCCACCAAACTTCTTGTGTTTTCTGCTCTAAGCCTTTGTGTAAAGGTGTATGTTCCCTTGAGGGATGTATTCAGAATCAAAGGGTTCTTTTGGGGACCTTTCTGATTACCTGGAAAGGATACAAATGGTGTGCATATGTGTCCTCCTTGCAACACCAGAATTACAGGTACATATAGATGGAAGGCCAGCTCTGAGTTAAGGTGTGCTGTAAACCAGTCTGAAATAACTCCACAAATGTCAAAATTTGTGATTTCAAGTCCATAGATGCTATCGTGACTGCGAAGCCCACCTTGTCACAGGGAAGTCAATAACTACATAGATAGTGAACAAAGAAACAAGTTAACTCTTTGGTGCTGAATTAAGTCATTCCACTGAAGTATATTACTGATCTTAAGAGAGTAGGATTTGTACGACAACATGCTTATACATTTCTTTGCATTGATAGTAAGCTGTATTAATGCTAAGCATTCATTTTCCTGAAGAGGAGGGTTCACTTTTGAATTTGCATTGTAAAACAGGAGATAAAATAATAAATTAAGGCTTGCAAATAATTAATTTGGTGTATTCTTAGATTGGAATATTTTGACCTTGCAATGACTTCATCCTACTTGCAGTCGGGATCCTAAAAGTTCCCAAATTCACTTGTTGCAATTTACAATAGGTGTAAATAGAGTAGTGCCTCAGTGATTCATGGGGCTTACTCTGATATATTCTCAAGAAGTAGCTCAAGTTGCATTGCAGAGCTGCAAGGAGATGAATTAGTCATGCATGGTTCTTTTTGGGCTCAGGGTTGTGCCAGACCTGGACAAATGCTGACTGATTTAAGGCCAAAATTTCTGTGTGATCGTGGTCAGTTAGGTGCTTCCTTCTTTTACACAAAATCAGCGTATCTTCTCAGTTTTAGTCTGTGTTTATTATTAATTAGCTCAAGAGCTCAGGACTTCAACATTTGATAGTTTTTCCAAAGCATTAGCTTCATCTGTGATCTGCTAATTGAATTGTGAAGAAGAAAACGTATAGGTTTGAGTTCTACATCTGAAAAGACTTGAAGCTGCAGTCTTACATATTTTTGGAAGGAACTTTAAAGCTCTTCAAAAAAGGGAGCCAGCTTTGAAGCTTTTTGGATTCCTAAAGAGAAAAAAGATCTATTATCACTACGTGCTGATCCTTTTCCTGCTATAAATGAAAGCTACACACACTTGGCATTTGAGAGTAAGATTGCTTTGGTCAGCTGTCCACCCATCTTTCGATTTCTAACTTCAGCTCCTGAATTACCTACTAACGTAATTGGAGTAATTGCATGTGACTGAACTGAAGACAATGAAGTCATAAACACTTCTTTTGTTTGTGAAAAATTTGATTCTGCAGATACAACTTAAAATGAAAAAAATATAAAACAATTCTTTTTCATGCCAAAACAAATAGGATACCCATGTCATAAACATTTCCTAAAAAAAAACAATATACAAAAAAAATATATCAAATAAATAGTTTGGTACAAATTCTGATATCCATACATAGGGTTCTTTTGTACTTTTCACATAGTTGATGACAATGTTTTGACTGATTCTAGAACAGAGGAGGAAAGTGGGGTCATAAAATCTTATCATGGAATCACAGAATCCCTTAGACTGGAAGAGACCTTAAAGATCATCAAGTTCCAACCCCCCCATGCCATGGACAGGATTGCCACAATAATTTTCTATTAATAGATTTATCATGCAAAATTGAAAGAAGTAAATTCTGCTCTTAAAATTTAACCCAAGACATGTTATGTCCAATTTGAACAACTTTTTAATAGTCACAGAGCCAAAACTAAACACATTGTTGTCACAGTAGAATTACAGGTGGGGGAATGCCCTGCCGTGTTTTCTTTGCTGATACAGAGCACACAAAAGTTAGCTGGGATTTCATTGGTATTTACCAGATGCCATAAAATACTGTAGTGTAAGAGCGTGACTTTCCCCTGTGAAGGATTCAGCAATCTTTAGGATTTTTTAAGTTTGTTTGTTTGTTTAATCAATTTGCTTAGCACTTGTGGATTTTCATCTATATGTAGGAGCCATACTTAATTGTTATGAATAACCTTTAGAGAAAAAAAAATCTTTCCTTACTCAGTTTTCCACCATCTCTATTTTTTTCTCCATGTCTCATCCCCAACAAACAGAACAGTTTTGCTGAATGCCCTAAAATCATTTATATCAACTCTGAAGACATCTCTCAGATAACTGAGGGCATCAGTTTTTGGACAGGCAATTGTCCACTTTCACAGAAAGCAATCCAGGAAGTATTCCATTAAAAACCAAAATCTGTATGTACTTCATTTAACTCACCTTACCTCAACATGTAGGAATTGGGGAGTGTTTTCACACAGAAGCATGCTGCCCAAGTTGCAGAAATACTGAATGTAAAACAAGAGTAGGTAAATTTGGGAACTGAAATAGATTGATGGCTTTTAAAAGCTCTTGTCTACAAAGCAAAAAAAAAAAGTCTTTCTCTTTTGCCTCCTCTTCCTCCCATTTTCACTCCCAGCCTTGCCAAAGCCCTAGCAAGAGAGAAAACTGGGTGCAGTAGGAATGAGATGTCCATCAGGGATGTGATTCCCTTTTTGTGGATATTTTCTCGGGATGTTTTCTTTGGTTGGCAGAGGTTCACTATACTCTGTAGAAAAATATGTAATAATCAATTGATTAATAGCAGCCAGGTGACCCTCACAAGCAGTAATAAATGCATGTTTTGTTTTGTTTTCTGTTGTGTTCAGTCACACTTGCAGTAGAAATAATGGACTGTACTGAGCACTTGTGCTGTACACAATTTCCAATAACCAAGCGGGCTATTTTGTAGGAAGGTTCTGGGTTCTTCCTCTTGCAAGAGAAGCTGCATTTCCTACTGACAACTTCTACTTTGAAATGGACCAATTGAAAGCTCTTGATTGCGATAAGAACTGATGCAAATTTTTGAGTAGTATGTGGCTTTTTGCATTTTGAACGGCTGGAATAATTTCTGAGAATTACATGTACATGTTAAACAAATTGTTTTTTTTTCTGGAATTAAAGTTTAAGAGCAAAATAAAGTGAACAAAGCATTATTGAACATTAAGTAGTGCCACGGTACACATTCTGTGAGAATTCAGATCTCCTTTGCCAGCTCTATAGGCAAAAACCTGCTCCCCAACTACTCCGTCTGCAGTCCTGAAGTTCCCACTCCTTTGTTATGAAAAACTAGCATGGATCAGATGAGGGAAGCCAACTTTCACAAGGTGATATGGCAGTATATTGGTTCTCAGATGTCCTGCTGCCATTCAGAGGTAATGAGGAGACCATAAAGCTTAGGTGACCAATATGAATGACTTCTGCTATTGCACTTCTCCACTGCAGTCTGTTAGATAGCATGCAGAAGACTTGGAAAAAAGCTAAAGAAATCATGCAAGTTGGGCTAAAAACGTTAGGATATCCTTGATGCCCTTTCTGTCGGAACCCCGGCCACATCCTCCTCTGCTTCCAACTGTGAAGAAAATGCAATTTAACTTCAGGAAACATGGCTGATGGGGGATGTATCTTGGTTTTAAGGAACCAAGCACAGAGCCAACTCCTCTTTTGGTGGGATGTGAAGTCAGTCACGTCTGGCTCAAGCTGTGACCTCGCACAGCACAGCTCACGAAGTGCTTACAGGGTTCTTCCACTCCCCACCTGAGGCCACCTCAGCTGCCCGCACCATGATTTGAGGTCAGGAGCAGGTTGTGCTGGGACTACCTGCTCTAGCAATGCGTGCGTTATCTGCAGGGCTACCAGCTGTCCGTGGCCGGTGTGTGGGGCCCAGGGCTCGCTGCAAACCTGAGTTTTATTTCTACCCCACTAACCCTCTGCTTGCTTCTCCCTGGTGTTTGTGGTCACTGGTCGCTCGCTCTTCAGAACATGGTGTGTCGCAAGAGGAGGGCAGGAGCTTCCCAGTATGACTTACCAAGCGGTGGAGCCAGCCATCTGTCAGCAAAACAGGAAGGCCCGGGTTCCCTTTCTCTCCTGGGCCTGTTTCGCTATTTTAGGGAGTTGTACTTCTCCCCGTGTAGCGCCAGGCCGGTGTGGTCTGTAGGAAGGGCTCCTGGACGAGCGAGGGGCCCCGCCTGAGGCTGCTGTTTGCCCATCTGCTGCTGCCTGAGGTGTATTCATTATTAATGGAGGTAGTGGCGGTTGCTGCTCAGATATGCAGCCCTGCCTGGGTAAATGAGACATTCTTCAGCAAATTGCTTCGTTTTTTGATTGCTGATTGTACGCGTGTCACCAAGCTGACTCAAGGTTCATCGATGCATGCTCAGTAAATTAGAAAGAACATAACTATGGATCAACCAAGAGAATGAATTCTGTGCCTACAATGACCCAGGGCCATTTAATTTTCTGCTTAATTTTGTTGCAGTCAGTTTGCATTTTGGGTTATTATGCAGTGGGAAATTAACAATAAATAACAAATTTGGTCCTCCTGTGCTTGTAATGATATTTTTATAAATCTTTGTAATGCTGTTTTTAAAAGGATCAAGGTCTGTGCCAGTCTGATACTCCAGCAAGTATGCAGGGAGGAAATAAAGAGAAAAATACATTATTCTTCCCAGATAATCTTATAGTTAAATAGCAAAGGGCTTTTTTTTTTTTTTTTTTTTTTTTTTTTTTTTTTTTTTTTT
>NW_024962263.1:24486949-24636697 GCF_019238085.1 Lagopus leucura
GTTTTTTTTTTTTTTTTTTTTTTTTTTTTTTTTTTTTTTTCCCCTTCTTTCTCCTTCTATGCGTGTTTGGAGGGAGGGGGAGGTTCTTCTGTGTCTGTACGTGTGTCTTATTTTGCATTAACTTAAGGCTTTTCCTCTCTTCTCAGATAACTTGAGGAAAATGGAAACAGATGAGGCTCAAGATATGTCCCAGGTTTCAGGTGAGGTCCTTAATGAATACATTATAAAGAAAATCCTAAATTCCTGCTCATCTTTCTAGCACAGTACAATGTTTTTCTTCTTGTCAATAAAAACTGCTTTGGGTCTTTTTTAAAAACCAGAGTGGGAATTGAGATATAATTAATGATATCACTTAATATCAAGCTCAACAGTGCATGGATTTTCTAAAAGGAACTGGGTAAATAAAGAAGTCAAGGGAATACAGCAGCATAGAAGTAATTTTGCATTAAACCTTTGGTAGTATATCCCTGAAGCGTGGTCAGGTTCACATTTACACTCTTTCTTTTGGGAGCAAAATTTTGATTGTTACAAAGTAAATATAGAACAAAGTTCACCAGATGAGGGGGAGGGCAAATACTAATTAAAAGCAAACAAGCTTTATTTACTACATTGGGTTATTTGACTTTTTTCCAAAGATTCTGAAACTAAATAGAAGACTGATTGACATGAGACTTTAAGCTTGTAACTGCTTTTGTCCAGAATGATAATATTTTTGAACCTGCTTTAGCAGGAGGTTGTAGTAGGTGATTCCAAAGGTCTCTTCCAACCCATACAATTCTGTGATTCTGTGATTTTGAGAAATGTATGAGAAATAAAGAAGTTAAGTTTCTGAAATTTGAGCTATGGTGGTCTGGATAGGATTCTGCAATCCCATATTGATATTCCTATGGGGAGCTTTATTCTTAATTTACTTGGAAACTGATTCCTTAGCAGATTGGTACTGGAACTTAGCAAAGCAACATGTACTAACACCTCAGTGCTTCAGCAGCTAAAAAGGGATAAGTTAGTCTCTCTCCTGGTTTCCTTAATGTGTTAGCAGCTGCAACAGTTAATGGCTTTCAGTTTTCACTTTTAGTGTTCAGCCTGGAGCCCTGTTCACCGAGGCCTCCTTCCGGCAGCCACGCTGGGCACATGGCTCTTTTTTGAGAGAGAGCTCTTGGGCTCTCAGTTTCAAGACCTAGAGGCCAAATGTAAGAGACTGTGAAGGTCCTGATCTAGTGTGGGTGGCCATGTTGTGAATATTTTCCTGAAATATATGAACACAGTTTTCTTTCTTTTTCCCCTTCTTTATAAGAACGTTGATGAGTTTCCACAAAAATTGGAACACAGAACTTTTAAAATCACCTGGAAATTGTAAATCAGATGCATTTTCCAAGTGAAAGAACCACAATATAGTAACACTTCATGCTAACAGACGATTTTCAGCTAGGTTTGCTGAAGGAAAATTGTTCTTAGTAGGCCCTATGGAAGTGTGCTTCGCTCCCTTTGTCAGTTAACAATTTTAAAATTAAAGCTGGCTATACTTAATGTTTTGTTGCAAACTGGAACAATTAGTAAATGAAATAAAGCATGTCCTGTGCCTTCTGTCTTTGGAGCATGAATAACTCTAGCAGAAAAAGCAGTGAGTTTTTAATGCCACAACTCTTTTGTGTGGACAGAGCACTGGATCAGCTCAAAGTGTTGAGGCACATGGTGGTTTGAGCCCAGCTATTCTGCATGCTACAGAAGGTCTTTCCAGAAGCACCTGGGGCCAGGAGCTCTGATCTTCTCTTCCTCTGTGGTAGCACATACTGCCTGGGATGCCCACAATTACCTAGGTGGCATTTTCACAATGGCAATAATGTGAGTTCCACGCTTGCTGTCTCTTACAATCATATTATATTTTTCCTTGAATGTGAGGAGAAGATGTGTGGAAGATATTAATTAGAATCTAGTGGATGAGAAGGTCATCTGGCCTTCTTTACTGTCTGCTTCTCTCTTTGAGAGGAAAGATTTGCAGGAAACTTTGCAGTGTGAATGTTCGTGTACATTTAAATATGTATACATGCATTTAGTTTGTAGCTTTCAAAGTTTTCCAGAGTTTGAATCACTGCCATACTTTGCTGAACATTTTAGAATTTCTACCAAATAATGCTGATGAGAATAGGACTCTTCTGTAATTAGGGATAGTTCTCCTTAAAAAAATAAATATATTGGTGCAAGACGAATTTTACCTCTGACAAAAAACATAAAGCTATATGAACTCTTCCTGCCCTTCCTGTCACTGAGCTGCTGATAGTTTCATCTGGTACATTCTGTAAGCAGAGGCTGTATTGAACTTTTAGTTAGATATGTGAACAAGTGGACAAATAAAGAACTTGCAAATATACTTCCATTTATTATGAACTCAGCCTTATGCAAGTATGAGTTTGTCAAATTAAGTTCCACAGATATTGACTCTTACTAGAACTTATCAGCTCATACTAGACCTTAAAAGTAGAGACTGCGATGATTCAGGGATGTTACTTCTTTCTCACTGGCTGGCAGCTCCAGAAAGGAGTTTTTCCCTATCTTGCCCTCTTCCTGGGATTCTACATGCTTCTAGGATGCTTCGTTGCATGACAAGGGAGGTCTGCTCTGTAGTGGGATTTTCATGCCAGATGAAAAATACTCCTAGTTGTTTCTCCTACTCTGTGAGTAATGCTCATCAGATGTAGAATATTCTCTGAGCTTATGGAATTAGGTGACTTGGTTCACACTTGGTTATGCCTTTTATTAAAAATAAATAAATAAATAAACCAAATTTTGAGGACCTTCCCTTCCCTTCCCTTCCCTTCCCTTCCCTTCCCTTCCCTTCCCGAAATAAAATTGGTCTCTAGAAACAGTCTTTTCACCAGAGGAGCAGTGATTTTGCCTCCATTTGCTGCATTTATGCAGCTGTGACTGACTCAGTTGTGGCAGCAGTGAGCCAGGCCAATAGAATACAAAGCTCCCGTGAGCGAGCCAAACCCCACACCCGCATAGGCAATTCCCATTTATTGGAATCCTGGCATCATGTGCTCCTAGAGGAACCGAAATACTGCAAGACCACCTCAGAGTTCACAATTTGTATTCTTCTTCTGAAGGCGATATTTCATGAGGCAAGCAGTTGCAGTTCTGAAATGAGGAGAGAGCTGACATACATTTAACCAAGCAGTATCCGGCACCCATAGAAAAGAGTCAGAAAACACAGATAATATCTCACTTAACAAGCAGTATTTTTCCTGCTTTTTTTTTTCTTTTTTCTTTTTTTTCTTTTTTTCTCTCTGTTCTAGGGCATAACAGCTAAGGAAGATGAAAAAACAGTACAAATGTTTCCATGTTTAACAAAAAAAAATCTCCCCAGCACCTGCAAGGCTGTGCCGTGCTTTGCAAAAGCAGGAAGAAGAGTTTTGCATTTGAAATTCTTGCTAGATTCTGGGAATGAGTAAATGAGTATATCCTGTGCTGATTTCTACCACCTGAGCGTTGGCTAATGTTCCAGGACCATTTCCTCATTCACCTCAGGCTGGAGATTCTGCTAGAGAAAATGGGATATGAACTGGGTTCTGGCTTTTAGCTAGAAAATCCATGTATTGCTGTTATTGCTTCACTGCTTCTTAAGTGGTTCCAGCACTCCCATACAAAACAGCTAACTCTCAGGTGTTAAATAAATCCAGCATTCCTTTGTGGAAGAGTAGTGAACTAAATTTCAGTAAAAAATCCTGTCCTGGCTTTCTTTTCAAGAGCTGCAGTTTTAGCAACACCATTGCACCACGTGAACTGAAGAGCTTCCATTTTGGAGTGAGGCTGTGAAAGCGCCAGGAGGCATGCAAACTTAGATAGGAATAAGGGAAGCAAAAAGCTTTAACGGAGTTGGACACTTTGTTCCCTTTCCTCGTCTCTACTAGATGGGTAAGGCACAGATGAGGAAACTGAAGTACAGAGGAGCTGACTAGATATCTCACCACCACTGATAAGTTAGGCCATGCTGTGAAATTTTTCATACAGGGATAGCAGTGTTTGGATACCTGAGACTGTCTTTTAGAGCTTCAGCATGAACTGGTGCAATATGTCACACACAACCTGCTTTTGAAGCTATTTGCTTTGTGACTTAGCTAAGGGCACTGTCAGTGAGTGGCAGAGCCAGAAACAGAACTTCAGTTCTACAGCTTCTCTGTCGCTTATACTTTCCTCACATGGCTCTTTGTAAAGGTAGTATTAATAATAATAAAGATACAAAAAAAAAAAAAAAACAAAAAAAAACAACAACAACAAAAAAAAAAAACCATGAGAGATTAGTTTATGATTCCCTTATTGCCTTTGAGCAAAAATACATCTGGAATAGATTTTTGATCTATTATGTGACATTCTAATGATTTATCCCAGTATTTGCCACTAGTTTTTTGTGGTTTTTTTTAGCTCTGTCCCTTTGGCCAGTCATTATTCTGGACATGCTTGTTAGAAAGTAAATGGGAAACTGTTCCTTCTTTTCCTTGCCCCTTTTCCATTTCTAAATTCATTGGCAAAAGGATGTTAGTGAGATTGCATATCTGTCAGATTAACATGCAGTAGTGAACCTATCACGGTTTAACAATTTAGATGTAGTTAAGGCATGAAATATGAATATCATGCTCTGGAATCTAAAATGCAGAATTCAACAAAAAATATCTATTTTAAATCAACTGCTCCTACCCTGCCTTTTTGCATGCAGGGATTTCTATATCATATGTAGCATGAAGAAGTCAAATGATGGAAGATGAGTCACTAAAGCCAAGTTTGCTAAGTTTTGTTAGCTGCATCTGAAGAAGGAAGTGTATCAGATATCCTCCTTCTGTCCCAACAGGTCTGTGAGGCTTGTCTGATTCATGCTATCTAGGCAAGCTACTATTTAGTTAACAAACAGAAAGTTCATATTTATTCAGTAAATGCTGTTTGTCACCATAAACCATCAAAGTTCCAATTTATAAAAAGGTTCATTTTCCAAGAGACTTATCTTCGAAACATTCTCCTTTGTTTTCTTATCCTAGGATGCTCAACTACATATTAATATTGTTTGGTTTTGTTTCCTGTTCATAATCTCATAGCTCTGATAGTGTTTATGTGGATTGGTAGCCATTAGAGTCTTCAGCTTTTTAAGTAATGTGTTCTTCTGAATCTAGGCTAAGGCAAACAATCAATTTTTATTTGTGTAACTGGGAGCACACTTTGCACCTTGGAAGTTACAGGTGGCTTTTGAATACTATTATTTAGCATTTTTCCTGGATGTAGTGCTAAGAGAGCTGATTCTGACCAGGCTGCCTCTTACTCTCAGATTAGCAGCCTGGATTTTTTTTTTTTTTTTGTTTTTTTTTTTTTTTTTTTTTTTTTTTTTTTTTTGTGGTTTTTCTGGGGAGAGAGTTGAAAAGCCTGGAATATTTCTGCTGCCTCTCCTCATTCACACCTCCTATCCATAAGATATACCTCAGTTTGACAGGCATGGGACTTGCATCAGTAAAGCTGCTGGAAGTTCCTTTCAATTCCTTAATTTTATAAAGATGTACTTTATTTTCCTTTGCTGTGAAATTCCTAGTCTCTCTTTTTCATTTATGCAATCCACAATCACTGTTGCACTCATTTTCAGTGGGCATAATTCTGTCCATTGAAGAACACAGCACAGAAGTAGGAGATGGAGGGAGCCTTACTAAGTCACCCAGCCATCCCTGTGCCTATGTGTGACTGATCTGTGGTGGTCCTCAAGTCCTCTGGCCAGACAGTTTCAGCACTGCTCTCACCACCTCCTCTCAGTGTTTGTTCCACATTCCAATAGGCGCATCATTAAGAAATGTATTCACTTATTACATTCATTTAAACCTATATTTGTGCACCGTAACAGTGAATTTCCCCCACCGTTACCCTATTTTCAAATAACTTGAGGTGATCTTCACAGAAGGATTACAGCCATTAAAGTTGAGTATCAAGTAGTTTAATGTTCTTTTGTTCTCAAGGACAAATAGATAGTTTTTTTAACAGTAATTCTTGTAGGAATTTTAGTAATCTACACTTTTCTCCTGCGAAGGGGAGAGCACAGGTTACCCTAGAGGGGTTTTTAGTTGCATGCCCCTTGGAGCATGGAGAAGATATAGCATATTGCACAGCAGGGTAGTGTTTCCCTCAGTCTGAGCATGAAACTGGGACTGGGACTGTCATAGTCCCGAGTTTGCCAGGCCCCTGGAAGAAGGCAAAACATGTGGAAGATCCTTAAACTTACCTATTATATTCTGCCGTGATCAGTAAAGACCAGAAGGCACTATGCTCTGCTCCATCCAAGAGGCTGAAAGCCGTTTTCTTTTTTCCCAGAACCCTATGTTACAAATCTGTATCAACTGACAGCTAGCAATTACATAAGCAATGTTTGCTTAAATTTTTCTTTTTCTGAGAACTGATTTCAGAATTAATGAATGTTTGTGTGTTCATGTGGGAATGTTCATTAGAATAAATGCTTATTTTCTAGGCCTTTGTGCCATGAAATTGCTGCTCCTGATGCTGTGCTGATTGCCATAGGATGTCTAATAGATTGCATCACTGTAAATTGGTAACATCTCCATTTTGGAGACAAAGGTCTTATGTTAATGTTAGTGAGCTCAAATACTGATCTGAGCCTTTTTCCTTCTTTGCTGTTAATTCAAAGATTGGTATTTCAGGAGTAGTCAAGAAAACTAATCACTTAATAATTCTTTCAGTAGTTGTTTCCAAGGAATGTTTTGCAAGCAGATATGTGAAATCACTCTGAAAGAAGCTGTGCTAGACAGATATACTCCTGTGAGCAGTACATGTATGCTGTGCCTGATCCTGGAAACCAATAAACCCCTCAGTTTCTGGAAGCGCACTGCTTAGCTGGAGAGTTATTTTCCTTAGTGTACCGAATTCGGCATGAACACAGTTCCATTATACTTAAAATATACTAAAGCCCCAAACTGATATCTTCTACAGTACTTTATATGTGAAAGACACAGAGGTTTGTTTCCTCTTTACAAATATGAGATCATAAAACCCTTGAAGTTGTGCTTCGACCGACCTCTGCTATCTGCACGTGTTTGGGGAGTTCCCAGGAACTGTAGGCATGTGATTATTTGTAGGCAGAAGGACAGCCAAAGCCTGATCTGTGGGTATTAGTGAACCTTGATGAAGATTTAGTTGAATTTTTAGCTAAAGATAAAATTTCATTCTTTGGCTAGTTCTGTTAAGTCTTATTTGAGAATGAGGCTACTTGATGATTCACCAATGCTTTCTTCACTACTAGGAAAAGAAAGTCCTCCAATTAGTGATGTCCCAGATGACACAGATGAACCTATGCCTGTACCAGAGGACCTTTCTACTACTACTGGAGGACAGCAGAGTGTTAAGAATGAGAGAGTCTTGGGTAAGATGAATAGTCCGCTCTAAGAAGTATTACTCAAATATAATGTTAAACAACTATACAGTACGTGGGTATAATAGCAGGTCCTATGCCTTTTCATCTAATCTAGCAAAGGATTACTTGGGTGCTTAGTGTTTTTTGTGCAACCTTCTCTTTGGGAAACGCATTTTGAAGGACAGCAAACCTTTTCGTCTGCAGAGAAGTTAAAGAAATCTACTTATCTTTTTTCTAAAGCATAACTGACTGCATGATGTTCCCCTTAGGAAAGATTGTTTTCATTCTATGAAGGCAATTGAATGAAACATGTGATTCCAGGTCAAAATAATGTGAATTCAGATTTGATAAAAATTCAGGAAATTCTCAGATATTTTTGTTATAATTTTTAAGTGCTATCTTGAATGTTAACTATTAAGATTTTTCCAGGAATGTTACAGTAGAAAACATATAATATTCATGTTTCAAACTCTAATATCTGGTCTTCATTTTCCCTTGCTTTTTTTTTAACTGCAAGGGCGTCAGAAAAAAAATCAATTTTTTTTCTTCTAGGTAAAAGTCCACAGTCATTGAGGTCTGTTGAATTAAAATTATTTTCAAGAAGCGACTTAGCAAAACCCTGATTCTTTTTAGGAATTCCACGGTCCAGCTGATGGACTAGTGATGTTGATGACTACTGCATGCATCAGCTCGTATATAGTCCACTAAGAAACAGATGGTATTACTTGAGTATGATGCTTGTTTACCAGTAGGAAAAATAACAGTAATAAAAGCTCAATGACTCCCAGAATGCTGGAATGCTTTGATTAATGCCCTGTGTGATTAAAAGTATTCCAAGACAGGACTGTCTATTAAAATGCCTTTGTTTATCTGCAAATTAAAGTATTGCTCATCATTTTCGCATTTCCATTGTAAGAATGAAGTTCAGGGTGGGAGACTGCTTATACAAAGATTGCAAATGCCTTTCAATGTTTATAGTCGAAGGAAATACAATAAAGGATGGTAGGTGGAAAGGGAGGCTGTAAAGGCAAAATAATCAAGTCAAGATAGTACAGCATCTTACAATAGAGCCTACTTCCAAACTCCAGCACTACCTGCTAGATAATACAGCAATTTTTGTAATTTCATTTTATCTCTTGATCCTCTTTTACTAAAAATGTGAGTGTAAAGATCACCTGCTACATCAACTGAATAAACACACAGGTTTTTGGTTGCACTGACCAAACTTCACATCACAGATATAGATAATCAGCAGTGCTGAAATTTACATTTTCTGCTTCCAGTAGCTCACATATATATCATTATGAACACATACGAAGAGTTACTGTAATAAACATTTCTATAATTGAAGGAGAACATTTTACCTTTGGTGTCCTAAAATAAGTTCAATCCGTTGTTCGTATTTGTTTCATTTTGCACACTCAGCAATAAAAAAGATTTTCCTTGTCCTTCAATATTTTTTTCTACAGCCATTTTCTCTAGCTCTTTGATATACAACTGTACATCCTGTAGTGAGATATTGATATAGTTAACAGAAAGCTGTGTAACAGAACAGAAATACTATGACAATTCATAGTATTCTGTTTTATGAATAATCTTAACTGTAGGTTTCAACTCCAACACTTGTCATGTTCATCATTTCTATAAAGCTACATATGCTTTCACCTCTTCTACTCCATTTTCTAGCGCTAACCTGACTTTTTGAAAAGGATATACTGGAAAAAATATGTTCTCAAATGTATTATGATCTGTATGATTTCTATGCACATTCTGGGTCATTGTCAAATTAGTTTATTAGGGAAAAAGGAATGCTTTGAGAGGGGTGTTTGGCCTGTGCAATCCCATATATCAGGGAAATATCTTTTCATAGCAGTAGTATAACAATGCAGGCAGGCTTAGTGTTCCATCCATTGTTGCCATCTCTAAGTCCTAGGTTCTGTTTCTCATCTCTGTTTATCACAAAACTTAGAAAAGAAAGTTCTGAAAATGTAGTTTGAAGAGTGGTATCTAGGAAGAGGACACACGCTGATACTACATACATCTTATAGCTGGAAGATAGGCAGTGGCCAGTGATATAACCAACAGGCAATGTGCGTGAGCAGATACTGCCAGACAACACTTTTCTTTCGTATGAATTTTCTAATTTCCCATTTGTTTCTGTCTTGAAAAGGGAGTCCCTTTTGCATGCTGTATTTCAACATATGATTTGAATACATTCCATTTGTTCTGCAGCACCCTGAAAGACAATCTCCCCTAACTACATGCACTGAGGAATGTTAATTTGAGCCCAATCTTTATCAAAGAGGACCAGTAGGATCTGGAGCACATTTTGTACATGTAGTGCTATGGACATAATACTGGAAATTGCAATTTTCTTAAATATAAAGAGTAACTAACTCATCATATTAAAGTTCAGTGAGAAATCTGTTGTTAATTTTAATCAACATGTGAGATATTTTCAGATGACTGTTTGCTTACCAGATTTATAGTAAACCTTCATAAAACCTTTAAGAAAGACAGGCTTTAGCTCCTCTTTCTTCTTCCAGCTCTAGGCTAACAATTGAATTGGGTGCTGTAGACCTGATAAAGTGTACTATCTGAAACATCTTTCCTCTCTGACTGAAGGTGTAGTAGACTTCATAAATTAAAATACTGAATTCACCTGCCAAATTTTCATGGGGAGCCTTCAGTTTTTTGCAGTCTCAATGAAAATCACCAGAGAGGACACCAGTTTCAAAGGAAGGTGTTTAGATGATCATGAAATGTATGCTTGCAGTTGTGTGACACAGTTGAGCTCAAGATGTGGGTTGCTTCTGACCAATCAAGAAATGATAAACGAGTGAGAAAAAATCATTTGTGGAACTAAGTGATCAGCAGCTTTTAGTAATACCCCTCAGAAGCACAGCAACAAAGAAGCATATTAAAAAAAGTATTCAGGTCACTGCTACCTCTCTTCATCTCCTTCATTAGCTTGCTATCCTTTTAACGTTGTAAATCCCAGACTACTGTTATGTGTTGAGCAGCTTCCTCTTGCAAATTTTATTTCTGCTGCTTTATCCACTAAACCTTCATTCTTTCTTGCCATCTTCTCCACCCTAGATTTCCTTCTCAGACTTATTCTGTGATTCTGTGTTTATCTGGACACTACAGGGCTCTACACTGAAGTGTAGATTCAGTTGCTCTAGAAAATACAGTAACACTTTCAGAAATGCAACAGTTAGATTTTTAAGGCACACACACAGAAAAAGACTCCCTTTTACCATCTATGTTAGTCTATGATGCTCCTTAATACCTCTTGTACCTCTGAGCTATGTAGAAAAGCATCAACTGAAATTCTATTCCATTAACAATTATTTCTTTGTAGCTTATTTTAGATGAGCAGCTGTATTTCCTATGCCAACCTGTAATACAGAAGCTGATGTGAAATATCTTCTGCTGCCTCTGTTCAAGTTTCAGGTTAAATGTTGCGTGCATCTTTTGTGGATACTGAACATCCTGTGTGTAGTAGATGGTTTCAATTTAGGACTATTTCAGCCTGGGGACTGTATCCTAATTCGAGCCATGTGTGGGAAGCTAATAAGTCAGTGAGCTGTTACTCAGACCCTGTTTAATGCATAAAGAGCTACTTGTTGCAGTGGTAATGCTTGTCTGAGAAGGTAACCTGTTTATCCGTAACTGCCCATACCATATCTAGCCATTGATGGATAAAAAAGAAAAAGCCATCTCACAGTTTCACTGGACTTAGAAAGTAGCTGTGGGCTCAGAACATCAACATTTCTGCTCTGGCAGCTGTCTGATGCTGAAGATGACCATTTAGAATTCCGGTGTATAACTCATGGGTTTCTTGTACAAAAAGTATTCATATCTTAGTCGCACATTACAGCATGGACCTGGAATGCACAGTATGTATAGATAGTCTTCTTTTTGAGAGGAGGTAGTGGGGACGGTTCATCTCACAAAATGGAGTTGAAACTTGGATAACTGACAGAGATACCTAATGTTGCAAGCCAAGGTAGTCCTGGACATCAGTGCCTGACAGAGCTGATTAATGTGAAGTTAGAAACTATTTCTTTAAAATCCAAAACACTGGCATGGGGATATAAGTTAAAAGGGAAGAGCCTTCTGACACTTACTCCCCTAGAGCTATCATCATTGGGAACATGGCATTGTTGTTATATCTTGTGGTTTTCCCTCTTGCCACGGGCATTTAGACGTGAGAGCCTGTACCAGAAGCTAGTTATTTGTGCAGGCAAGTGTCCTTGCTCTGAGCTGCTTTACTTCCTTAAAAGGAGCTCAAGCATTTGAGAACAAGGACATGAGCACTTCAAAGGGCCACCAGACCAACCACAACAGTTTGCCATTACATCAATATATTGCAACCTATACAGAGCTGGGTGGAGGCAGAGTAGAAGTGTGGAAAGGCTGAAGACAGAGAGGAGAAAGGAGAAAAGCCAAAAGGGGAAGTGCCCCACCCCACCTTGCAAAATTGGTCCCACTGTTTGAGACAGGTCCACCTTGCAGATCTTCTTGAGCTTTGGTAGTGTAGGGAAATGGACTGAGGAAAAGACTGCCAGAGCAAAGAGGCTTCAGGCACCCTCCTGTGGGAGCTTGCTGGCTATGAGGGTAATATGTTGTGCATAAGCAATAAAATACCTGTATGACCTGGATTTGCGTGGACATAACAATTATTCAGAGAACTAACAGAACCTGGAGAGCTGTGTAATGTACTTTGCTTGCTCGGATTTCCAGATGTACATCTTTGTTGCTCGAAAGTATCAAAGTCTTTAGGAGCTGATTAGACTTTGTAAATAACTGCTGATAAATCCTCACCTAATGTAGCTCTGCCAGCCCCAAGACAGAGTGAAAACTGGCTTCAGTATATTTTAGGGAGTTTTAAGAACAGTATTTAGAGTACTCCACTCTCCACAATGAAACAAGGCTCCTCAGTCTGACTGAGGAGACTTCTGAAGGAATTGAAAAACTCATAACTGAAGTATTTTAGGAACTTTTAGAAATAGAGAAGTCAGGAATCTCCCTTCTTGTTTGGTCTCAAGCTCCCATTTCTAGCTCCAAAGGGCTAGTCCCCACTATGGACTGGGTATTGTGTGCTCTAAGACCTTGTCATTATGGGTTACCTGGTTTTGAGTGGGGGATATTTTTGTCAGGATTATTTTTTATGCAGAACTCTTCTGGGAGTTTGTGTAGAGGAGGATAGGATGGTATAGTGGGAGAAGGCAAAAACAGATTTCATAAATGCCCTTCTATATTTTCTGTGTGATATACAGTACATGCCAATCTACAAAGATGTGTTTTGCTATGCATAGCCTGAAGAAATATGCAAGAGTGGGACGCAGAATGTGGGATATATAGGGCCACTGAAAAGCCTCACTGCCAGACCTAAGCTCTGCTATAGGTAATAACTTACATATAAACACTTATAGATGAGCACTGACCAACACTGCCTGTACTGTTGCCTGTGGTTGTTGCGTCCAAAGTGCAGAAGTCAGCACTTGGACTTATCATAGAACCATAGAATCAATCAGGTTGTAAAAGGGTCTTGTTGAACTTCATCCCATTGGCCTGAATCCAGTATCCAACTTATCCAGATCCCTCTGTAGGGTCTTCCTACCTCCAGGCAGATCAACACTTCCTACCAGGAATAGAATTGCTTCTAAAAATTTCTGGATTTTTTTGTTTTGTTTTGCAAGGAGTTTTTCCACTCCTCATCCATTTGGTAGAAGCATGGCTTCTGTGTAGCAACATAATGTTGCAAGGGATTATGAAGCTATTAATGTATTTTTCCTTTTTTCTCCAGAGCTGTATAGCTCGTGGAGTTGCAGCCAATTCCATCAGTGCCTACTGGGTGCTGCTGTGGTTTCAGGGGGGTACATCAGTGCCAAAGGCAAGGAAAGCTCTGCAAGTTTTATTTCTTTGCGGTTGAGAAAGCAGCAAGTGTTTGAACTGGAGACATGCAGAATGTTTAGCTGTGTGGCTTTTAAGTACGGATACTGGGCCTGCTGATCTAATCTGCAGTTAGAGGAAGTTGTCTTTATCTGAACAGAAGAGATGTGCCTCAGAGATAAGCCCCTTTCTTGCTCAGGAGTTAAAATTATCTAGCAGGATCTCAGCCGTGGCTGCAGCACAATTCAAAAATGCACAGCTTTGGCTGGAAGTGGGACAATATTTTAAGCTGGGGAGGACTTCTTTAAATGCACCTTGCCAATCCTCAGGCTATTTTAGGGGAATGACTCTGCACCAATGGTTTGGACAGACCTCCCAGCACCACTGTCTTCTGTTTGCTGTTTGGTGCAGGCATGTTCTTTGTCTCGAGCAATTTCATGTTCAACCTGAGTGTTCTTCAGGAGTGTACTCTACGTGAAAAGGTTAATGGCTGGGCTGAGTACAGCAGCAGGGCCACCTACCCCCACAGAGACACCATTTTGATTTTGTTCAGACTCTCCTCACATTGCTGTAACTTCATCTCCAGATCCCCAGGCTCTGTTCCACTGCAAAATGTGCAAATACAGTGGCTTCATCAATGGAGATATACAGCCCACAATAGAGATGCACAGCATTGCCACGTTAACACGGGTTTCCCCAGTGTAGAACAAGCCATTTCATGGAGTAAACTCATTTTTAGAGCTCTAATCCTAAAGCCAGGAACAAACATCCCTTATAAAAGCAGGGCAGCTGTTTGTCCTTGAACCATTCTCATTAAGCTCACTGGGCAAATCTTCATGTGTGAAGCCTTGTAAGTTGGTATCTCCAGGAGAAAACATTGCCACATGTGTAGTCTGTAGGAATTCCATACTCTCAATGTGTCACTTATGGTGAAGAAGGGTGACCACAACAAGCTATTAACAAGTGAAAGTGAAGCAACTGGGACCCCAGGCCTTTGGCTTCCAGAGGCAGATAATTGGGAATTATTTTGCCTACTCAAACTGCTTCTCTTAGTAAATGAGCCAGCTCAACAGCAGCCCAAAAGTAGCCTGCAGCATGCAGTTTGAGACACTTTCTGCTGTCCCACCCTCCCAAATAGGTGAATTCTGCATTGTAAAGGTGCACATGCACGTGCAAGGAGTATTAGGAGTATCCTCATAAAGTAATCCATCTGTAGTCTGTTTCTTTTTCCTTGTTTTTTACAAATTTTAAGGTAAGAATTGTACCTAACTTTTCTGTTCACTGCAGTTTTGGGATACATTTTTCAGAAATATTTAGGTGCCTTCAGTTGTAGGCATAGGAGATCCCAAGAAGGTGTCTAATCTGTCCTTTCACTGTCAGTCATAGCAACACCATAGACACCAAAGCAGAATTAATTCCTGCTCCTTTCATTTTGGCTGTAATGTTTCAAAATCTGTAAATAAAAATGGAATTAAGAGTCCCATTGAAGATTTGTAGAGAATTAGTAAGTAGCAAAGATAACACAAAATTACTTAAAATTGAAAACCAAAACAGGGTTGTTCCAAAAATAGAAGTTAAGGTCCATGATTTTGCTCTTTGGTTTTCACCATCCATTTCATCCATTTCCCCTGTTTCTCCTCCCCCAGAGACAGTCCAAAAGCATCTAGTCTGGGAAGTGTGGTAAATAGAGCAAAGGTGGAGAAATATAGCAGAATGAATTGACTTCCACCCTTCCAAGCCACATATCACACATATCAGAGTCTGATTTAAATTAAAAAAAAAAAAAAAATCCAGTAGTCACTGTGCTGCAGAGTAAGGAGAACTTCCACATAAACCATTTGTTTTTACTGTGGAAATGTTACTTCTGAGGAAGTAGCTCTTACCAGAATTGTCAGTATTTTGTGGATTGTTTTATGGAACAGTATAAGAACTTGCCTGCTTACTGACCCCTCCTTTTAAAAAAGAAAAAAAAAAAAATGGGGAATTGCTAATTCCTTCATATAACAGAGTATCTGCACATGATTTTACCCTCCCTGCTGATTAAGTAACGCAACAGAAATGTGTAGTGCAATGGAAAGGCAGGTTTTAGCTAAAGTTGGTGACATGTTCAGCAGTGTTGCAATTAATAGAAGGGGAAATATTCATTCTCCATATTTCATCATTTAAAAGCATCCTGTATTGGTAAGAAGCTGTGATCAGCCAACATCTTCACCATGGATTTGAAATCCCCAAATCTTTGGTGGTTTTAGTGCTATGTTTTTCTCTAAACTGAGAGCTTTGTGTTGTGATTTTTAATGATGGATTAAGGGTGTTTTTTTGTTTTTTTTTTTGGAGGCAGATCGGTACTGTGAACAGTCCATTACATGAACTGAGATACTGAGCCTATTTTTTCCTGCTGTGAATATGTGTCGCAACGTTCGGAAGTGGTGGCCGTGGTTGGTGTTGAAGTGGGATAGTTTTACTAGCACTGAAATGGCTTCTGCCGGCTAGGGAACTCTGCCATTTCTGCCCCTCACACTACATCTATGCTTTGGAGCTCTCTTTCCAGTTCTTTCCATATGAGAGTTTATTTTTGAGGAGAATCCACCACAGTAAACTAATTCGTCTCCTTGTGAGGTCAGTGATTTGGACTGAGAGTTGCTGCTTGCTTTTTGTGCCAAGAGTCACATATAGAAAGAAACACCTATGTAGAGGGCGTTGAATTATTCATGATCCCTTCCAACTCCAACCCCCAGCTGTCTGTATTCACAGTATGGGCTGTTAATTTCACTATTTCTTTTGAGCAAACCACCTGGCTAGTCCCTCTGCTTCCCCACTCCTTGTCCTGCTGGTGTGGAAATGCAAAGCTATGTGTATGGCTGGAGCCGTGAGCAAGGAGCTGAGAATATCCCTTCAACATCAACATAATTTTACCACAGAGGCACCTTCATTTTTAAAACACGGTTACTCAGTTTTCCTTCCAGAATCCAAATGCTTTTGTAACACTTCACACTGCTGAAAGCTGGAGGGGAGGCAGGGGAGCCCTGTGGGCCAGCGGGCTGTGGGACTCTGTTTACTGCAGGTGTGGACCTACAGCAATTTATCTAGAAGTCAAATAGGAACTAGTCTTTTCCTGCCCATTTGTCCACATAATGGCAAGTAGAAATAAAAATGAGAAATGATAATGTGCTAGCAGAAGACTTCAGTGGCCTTGGAGCCTAACATGTATAAAAGACAAGGAATGAATAATGGTAATGAGACATTACCTCTGGTAGCAACACATTTGTTTAATCTTACCACTACATTGCTAGCAGATCCTAGTAAAATTGGTATCCTATCATGGGCTTATTGTGGTGTTAAGTGGATTTTATTCTCCCTGCAAAACAGTCTCGAGAAGTCTCATATTGTTTGTTCTGTAATTACACATTAATGAGTCTGTACATTTGCTGCATACTGTAACCACTGCTAATAAGCTCTTCTCCTCTGGGCTGTGAAAGAGACTGATTTATACAATACACGATTTAGCCCTTTGAGTTAAAGAGCCAATGCAAAAATATTTTTCAGTCCTACAACTTTTTGTAATTCATTGCTTCTCTTTAATACTCCCATTGAAGTTTGAAACAACTGTACATTTTCCAGCCAAAGGGAGTCATTTATTCCACTTTCTCCTTTTGACATGGTGTAAGCACATACGCAAGCACACATGTACATACAAACCTGTAACGTAGGTCTGCACACATAAAATTATATGCTTGCAAAACTGAATTTCTCTGTATGTACGTGTGTGGGTAAAAGACTGAAGGAGGGCACATGTACACAGAAGAGCATTGCTCTTGAAAGCTGAGCTTTTCATTCTTTTAAGGCAGAAAGAAAAGACCCTTCAGACATGCAATCTGCAAAATAAATACATGTAACAAAAATATTTTTTTCAAACCTAAAAGGGGAAAATGTTAGTTCCTGCTAACTTGTCTGTATCCCTATAAGAAATAAGTGTAAATTCCATTTGGGAAGTGGGCAGTGGCTGAGGAAGATACATTTGTACCCATTGTGGCTTTTGCAGTCGCTGTAGACCCTTGGAACCTCAGTGCTATAGAGGTGGAAGTTATAATTCTACAAGGGCCACCAAGAAGTTAAAGAAGAAAGGAAGTGCTGCGTAAAGGAGAGGGAGACCCACGCTCTATTCCACATCATAGAGGTGGTGCCCAGCAGAGCTGATGCACGGTGCAGCCTAGCCCAGCGAGGATGGCATGGAGGAGGCCGTGTTTGCTTTTCCTGTGCAGAGTGAAGAGATTCAGGGCTTCTGGGGCTGTCTCCTTGCAGCACACAGTGCATGCTGGTGAGAGGATGGCAGCCACCTCCAACACTGAAGCTCCCAAGGAGACACACAGTGGAAAGTGACCAAAGGCTCCAGTGGCCTGGTAGAGACTTTCCTGTAGGTAATGCTCCCCTACATAGAGGAAGGTCACCTCTTCTCTGAGAAGAGGCCAAGTAGCCTCTCTTAGGAAAAGGCAGAACAGAGGTCCCTGTCCCCAACAATGCTGTGATCATAAACTCCCTCTAGCCCTATGAGCTCTCTGGTGCGAACAGAGATTATCCAGTTATCTTTGTTGGGCTTTGGTTTAAATGATGCTCATTCACTCATTCAGATATTTTATTCAATTTATTTCCCTTAGCGTCAGTCAGACAAATTCTGTAATGGAGAGTGAGGACTAGGTTTATGAAATGCCTTCTTTAGATGATTCTTCTATAGTCCTGTTCTAAATGTAGCATTGTACAAATGTAGCATTGTAGTGATGTTCTGGGAGAAGTCTGGTCCTCAGAACAGAGGGATAGGTTACTAATGTGTTGAAATAATAGCATGGAAAAAGCAGATATAATATCTTTTATCTCTTCTTTGAGATAGCTTTCCACTAAAAGCTGTTGCATGCTTAACTTGTAGATCTTTCAGTAGCTAATTGAGCAGATGAGTACAAAGGCACAATTAAAAGAACTGCAACAGATGTGGTGATGGACCCTTCTGTACACCCATTGCAGAAAGCAACAGAGATTGATATACGGGGAATCTTCTTTTTCATGTCTTGAGGAGCTACAGCCTGGTGCAATATATGACCATTACAAAGGCGAGGCTTGGTGAGCAAAACGCATTCTCCAGCCTTCCTGTGTTTGCTGTTCTAAGTTTTTTTTTCACCCTTTTTTACCTTCAGTGAGAGAGAGCAAAGATAGTTATATTACTTGCATACTTCCTGAGAACACAGTGATCCCCACATTCTGGGCTGTGGGTTGTGTTTTTCACATTCAGACCTAGGATGAGTTGATCAGATAGCAACGTGGAGCTCTAGCAAACAGCACATTTGCATCAGCAGAAACAAATTTCACAAGACTTGCTGGGAAGGTTAGTCTCAGCATGCCACTGTCCTACACTGCTAACAGCCACTGCACATTCATCCGATAAAAAAACAACAGAAAATGAAACTTTCAACGTTCTCTTCTACAGACACTTGAGAAGCACGTTAACCTGAAGGTGTGAGCCCACAACCTTTCACTGCAACAGTGCCTTTCAGTAAAAGGAATTTGAGGTGTTGGATGAGCCAAACTTTGCCTGGTGTCCAGGAGAGCTCTCAGCACTGGTGAGAAAGTGACAACCCTGATGTCTGACAATTTCTGGGAATCTTCAGCCAGCCACTAGGATTCTAGAATAACATGGATTTCAGCACCTCAGAAAGTACTCAGAAGTACTCAGCCATTACAACTTTGGCTTTTTGTGTTGGATAAGGCAGTAGCTTCTTTTCTTGAGATGCTCTCTTCCAGATGAACAAAGCATCATTGATCTGTCTGGTATTTTTGTCTCCTGACCATCTTACCAGTTAAATGGTCAGCATTCTAAAGGCAAACTCTGACACTTGCCTGGCAGTGGCCTGGCTTAGCCTGTATGATCCAACTACAGCAAGTTGTATTTTCAGATTATATGTTACACAGATGGTGGAATTTGCAAGATTTAGTTTGATTTCCAGACCTCACAATGTACTCCACAGAGCAGAGCAATGGCCCAGATATCAAAGTTTACTTTAGCTAATAAGAAATAACAGCTTTCTATAAAGTTGCTTTGCATTTTAGGAGGGAATGTTTTCACCTTTTCCATTTGTCTTACTCTTAATTCAGCCACACCGTTTGGGTGTTAGCATGATATGTAGGTGCAGTGTTAATCCTGGACTGAATAGTACTGATGCACTCTCTAGCTTGGTAGCAACAAGTAATTCCAATATGGTAGTTCATGGGATAGGTGAAGGTTTCCTAATTGTAGTATCACACCAGATGACTTTTCACATGCCTAAGCAGCCTAGGATTTATATTTTATCGACACTGAAGATGGGAATGAACTTAGAGACACTGGTTTAGGGGGAAACTAGTCGCTGTGTGAGTAGTCCTTTCAAAATGATCGATTTCTGTGTATAGTAAGAGTATGATTTTGATACTTAACGGCTCTCAGATCTTGAGTTCGGTGTTCCCTTGAACACACAAACAGACTCATATACATACATATATTTAGACACAGAATTAGAACTTCAGAGTTTTGCCTGTCTGAAAATCATCCCCATTTAACATCCTAATAGGCTCTATCATTGACCAATAAATGTAACTGCTTAAAAGTCACAGGTGAGAGCAGAAAACTTGTAACATACTCTTAGAATCCTTTCTGTTTGGTAAAGATGGGTGCTTTTTTGCAATATTTGAAAAGTGTTTGAAGCAGAAACTGAACACGTTTTAAAAAGAGACAGAAAGAGCCCTCCAAGGGCACTTATATTGCCTAGGACATGAGACCAAGATTGGAGAGGAAATTTGACAAAATTTTGTCTGCTAAACAGTTTTGAATATTCCATAAATGCTGAGAGGGCAGGAAAATGCCAAAACTGATAGTCTAAAAAGATCACAAACACTTACGGGAAGCCAAATTTTGATCACTATGCCTGATTTGTATACGCAAGAGTGGAATTACAGTCAAACACTGATGTGACAGGACAGTGAGTGAGGATGGGTAGAGGGAGGTAAATCTTTAATATTTGTTCAAGCTGTCTTTACTTGCAAGAGTTCAAATCTGTGTCCTTGTCCAGGCTTTTCTTTTTGCTGAGATACTTCTGAAGGTCTTTTGAGTTACAAAATACTCCAGTGATTTGATTTCGTAGAGATTTCACAGCTCATGACAACATATATGAGAAGCTCTACAGTTCTGAACAAGAGATGACACTGTTCTCAGTATTTATTCATGTCCTGCAATAAAGGTACAAGCTTAGCTCCTCTGTTGTTTCCTTTTTCAGGTCACTTATAGGATCTGCCATGCTGATGGTAGTGTAACAGGAATTTTTAAAATGTTTTGGATATTTTAAACAGCTTACACTGCTTTTTTTCTTGACATAGTTACCTCTGTGACTTTTACTTCTCCCTCTCTAACATGGGAACAGGCTGGCTGAGGAAACTTACAGTTTCTTTCTTTCTCTTGTGTCAATAGCCTGTGGAAGAAAAAGTCTCCTTTTTGACCTGGAGCAATACCAGATAAGGGAGAGCTGGTTGAGAGTTCCAAGCATTTGATCTCCAGTATTTTATGGATATGAAGTCTACTTGTAGGGATGATAAAAAACCTTCTACTTGTGTATAATTCTGTGGGACATTTCTCAGATTGCGTGTGGCATTTTCACCAACACCTAAGTGATAGCAACTACCACTGCTGTCTGCCCCATGCTCCCCAGTTGCCTCCTAGTTGCCAGGAAGGTGACCATAGCATGGCCAGATTCCAGCTTCATGTGTTGGGACACATGTAAGGCATGCATTCTGATACAGTAGATAGTAGCAAAACTTCTGAGTTTCTCCATTTAAAAAAAAAAAAAAAAAAAAAGTCTTATCCCTATTTTAAAAAGTATTGAAAGATGTACAGTTAGGGAAGTAAAGGCACATACATGATGGTATAAGCGCCTTTCCCATGGCCACACAGGAAGTCTGTGGCTGAGCTAGGAATTAAACCTAGATTTCCCAAGTCTGAATCCAGTGCCCTGTCCCTCTTTGATGCCGTAAAGTTTGGCTCATTATCAAACACTCTGTAGGTTGAAGGAGAAGGCAGCAGCAGAAGAAAATTATTAAAAGAAAAGTACTGTTTATACTTGATGAGAAACTGAGAGTAGTTCTGGACCAAGTATTGCCTATTTCTAATGCTATTTAATGTTCTCTTTTTTCCAAGTTTGCATCAGCATAAAAATCCCCTCGTGGTATTGCTCCTTAATCAAGCAAACTACTCAAGTGTTCCCTTATGGCTAGGACTGCACTAGAGATCAATGCTCAGTTGTTTCCTGCTGTCCTAATTTAACAGTTAGTAGCATAATGACTGTCTTGACAGGAAAATAATGTTTCTGCTTCTTGCGCTTGCCATTTCTCATCCAAAATCAAATTTGAACCATTTACTGTGGAGAACATCCAGAGACAAGTTCTCTCTTAAAATACTCTTTTGACTTTTTGACAGAGCATTTTTTCTTGAATAGCTGCATGACTGATTTTTGTCTTTGGAAGTGCTCTCTGCAACTGTCTGATAGGATGTTGTGGTTAGGTGGGGGTCAGCCTCTTCAGTTAACAGTGATAGAATAAGACGTAGTGGCCTTAAGTTGTATCAGGGGAGATTCAGTTTGGATGTTAGGAAAAATTTCTTCTCAGAAAGAGTGGTTGGCACAGGCTACCCAGAGAAGTGGTGGATTCATTATCCCTGGAGGTGTTTAAAGAAAGGGCAGAAATAGTACTTAGGGACATGGATTAATGGGCAATATTGGTGGTAGGTGGACAGTTGGACTAGATGATCTTACAGGTCTTTTTCAACCTTAATGATTCTAGAGTTCTAAGAGGGGCTCCACTGAAGTTGAAACTAGACTAGAACCAGAAAACCCAGGAGCATTCAGGTCATGGCCCTCACACCCAAATTATACACCGGGCCTTTTCTGTAACAGATAAGGTGGGTAAAACTGTTGCAGTGGTCATACATCTCTCACATACAAGGGCTGCTCTGAAAGTAATGCCTCCTATTTTATGACTGGCACAATGTCAGAGGCAGATGTTGGTGGGATATCAGTAGAGGTTGAACCTTCCCATGAGTATTCCTTTATATTTTGTTGCTGAGTGACAAATGGCAGCAGAGGGGCAGTCTGAAGAATGGCATCTGACTTAGAAATGTGTGTGGAGCAAAATTGTGTCATTGTGTCATTGTGCCAAAGAAATGGCATCCATTGACATTCATTGATGCTTGCTGAACATTTATGGAGACAAAATAGTGGATGTGAGCACAGTGTGGTGGTGGGTGGTGTGTTTCAGCAGAGGTGATAGCGATGTGAAAGACAAGCCACATTCTGGACAGCTGTCACAGCAGAATATGAACAGTGTGTCGATCAGCTCATGCACACTAATTATCAGGTTATGACCAGTGAGCTGTGTGTGGAGCTGAATATTAGCTTCAGTATTGGAAATGATGGTGGCAATGTTGGAATGTAGCAGTTTGTGCCAGGCAGGTCCCATGAATGTGCACACAAGAATAGAAAGAACACTATGCAAGATTATTAGGATCTTTTGAATCAATGTAAGGCAGAAGGTGAAAGTTTCCTGGACCACATCATTAATGATGATTAGTCATGGTGTCACCACTGTAAGCAGGAGTCAAAATGACAGTCCATGGAATGACATGTGAATTCTCCATCAAAAAAAAGTTGAAGATGCAGACCTCAGCTGTCACAGCATCTGTGAAACAGTAGGTCACCTCTGCTGTTGCAGATTTTTACAAGAGTGACATGCATGCTTTTGTTCATTGCTGGTGAAAATGCACAGCTAATATTGGTGACTATTTTGAAAAACTGTTTTGTAGCTGAAAATTTGCTCTGTCGAATAGTCTTATTGAGCTCTTTGTTATAATTTACATGGAAATAAATAGGGTGCATTACTGCTGCTATGACCTACGTGTATGTACATGGACATGTGTGCGCAGAATCAGCATTTATTTGTTTGTGAATAATACAGCTTGATAACCCTGCCATTCCTGGAAAAGTATTTATAGAATCATAGAGTGGCTCAGAATGGAGGAGATCTCAGAGATTATCTAGCTCCAACTCCCTGCTGTGGGCAAGGCTGACACCCATCATCTCAGCTGCCCAGGGCCCCATCCAACCTGGCCTTGAGCCCGTCCAGGGATGGGGCTTCTATGGGCAGCTGTGCAAGGGCCTCACCACCCTTTGAGAAAAACTTCCCTCTGACATCTAATCTAAATATCCCCTCCTTTAGTTTAAAACCATTTCCCCTTGTCCTGTCACTATCTACTCATGTAAAAAGCTGATTTCCCTCCTGTTTATAATCTCCCTTTTCTGCAGTATATATGATGCTTGACCATGAGCTAGAGCTATTATTGCTATATCTGTAAGGAAGCACAAGGGAACTTAGAGTTGCAGGATGGGAAATGCAGTGCAGCTCTCCGACAGACACAAGTTCTGAGAGAATGCTGCTGTTCATCAGAAGCTAATTCCTTCGTACACAGGTAAATTTCTCTCTTCTCTTTCCTACGTGTTCCAAAATATATTAACTTTAGCTGAAGAACTCAATACTGATTGTGTGGTCCAGAACATATTTTCTATTTTACAGATAAACAGTAGGGAAAATATCAGAGCCTGCTGGTGCTTGCTGTGCAAGAGTGTTTCAAAGAAAGTGCAGCCTCACTAATACACATTTCTTATCACCTCCTGACAGCCTCCTTTGTGGGGGAATAGCCACAAATGGTTTCGAACTAGCTCTTCCAACAGGGTAGTTTTCACACAGTGATGAACAAATAATTATACCGCAGTACACCTTTGTGTAACACTCCTGTCTTCATTTACATACAGGATTTCACCACTATCTTCCTTAAAAACTACAACATTCAGTTAGCCACCAGATAAGATAAGACTGGAGCTTGACTCAAAAAGTCTGCATAATTCAAAGGGCTGTGATATTTATAGAGGGTCATTTTACAAGTTTTACCTTTTACTCATCCCTGTATCAGATTAATTCTTACAGAAAAGTCCCTGAGATAGGGGGAGTGCAAAAGGCTCAGTCATATGCCGTTCTTTAATAGATTCACATTCTGCTTTGTATCTCTTTTGCCTACAAATAGAGAAGAGAAAATTCTTCATGTGAATTTTAAATGCTTTCTGCTCCAGCCAACTTTCATTCTGAATTAGCAGAACAGAACAGTACATGATCTCAGGGGGAGGACTTCCTAAGCTGTCTGCTCCATCCCCTGGCAATCAGGCAGGATTGCCTTGTTAGGCAATCCCTATTCTTCTTTAGCTAATTTCCTTCAGTGCTCTTCCACAACTCTGCTCTCAGCAAAGAAAACCATTGCCTAATCGAGCGCTCTCACCCTAAGGTGAGGAATCTTGAAGTCGTTCCTTTGTATTTGATTTCCCTCTTTTCTTCCTCAGAATGTTTCCTATTCTCACCCATCCTCTTAATATGAAGATGAGAAGCAGAGTGGTAGGTTCAGCTTTGATGAGGCTGCCTGCATAGTACCACAATTCAGTAAATATCTTAAAGTAGGTGGGAAGGGGACTACAGGCCAAGTAAATGAAAGTTGGAAAGTAGTAATCTGGGAGATTGTTTTAGGGGTAGAAAAGGCTGAGCCTGTGTATGCTTTGTTTGTTGTATTTTTTTCTTCTAGGCCACCAAGTATAATTCCTGGTCTGTGCTTCCCTTTCTGTCACTTCTCCATAATTCTTAGCATTTCAGTTGGGCTGCTCTCTCTCGGCTGCTTCCTCTTTTCCTGCTTTCCTATATTTCATTATTTGCACTTCTTCCTCTTCAAGGCCTTTTACAACAGAGCGAGGAGGATGTGGAAACCCGGTTACAATATGACACACAAACTGCAGTGTCACAACTGCAGCTACTGAGTTTCACCTCCAGAAGTGTGCAGAAGCAGGTCCAAGTGGAGAGGGAGTGGGGTGAGGCGTTGGGGGGTGGGGGGGCTGGCTGAGAGAAAAAGGGGAAAGATTTATAAATAGGGAAGAGAAATGACAGAAAGTCATGAGGCTTCTGGCCCAGGAACTTGAGATAATGTCTTTCCACAAAGTTTAAGATAATCCCAAACTGAACAACCACCATTTCCTTGAATGCAATGAGAGATTGCAGCCTGTTTAAAGGTGTCCCGTGATACTACTGCAGCAGAGATAAAGAACCTGATATGTTCCTGAACTTGAATGTGGAGGAAGGCATTGAAACTGAACAGACCTTTAGGCTTTATGGTGCATTGCCCTTTCAACAACAATAACAACAAAGCAACATAACACCTGAAAGAAAATTTTTGGTAGCTCTGTGTGTGTGTGTTAGGTAATGATTTGGAAGATGCTATGGGTGAGAACAAGGAGGTGATGCAGCTTTCTTGAGATTTCAACAGATCGAAAAGCTCTCCCTCAGACTTCACTACAACTACTTCTAGGGCACCCATTACTTAGAGGTGCACATTTCTTTTTCTGGAGTTTTCTAGAAACCTTTCTGCTTGGTTGATGTAAATTTACACCATAGCAATTGGTATAGAACTTGGTCCAAACTTCTAGGCCATGGCAGATGCTAAGCAGATAAACAACTGTGGGTCGGGAGGAAATGGGTAATATGTCCAGACTGCTCTGAGTGTTTGTGGAAGGAGTTAGAGGAACAGCAGATAGAGGTTTCCTGTTAAGCCGGACTAGGAGGAAGCTGTGATGTTTCTCAGCTATGGCTACAATTGGACTCAAGTTCAACAGCATTCTTAGTGTGGGTTTCTTTTTTCTCTACTCATCCTGAGAAGCTCAGGTTGTGTTAAAAGTCTAAACACCACTGTAAATCAAGGAGACTTGAACTCCCAAATAATTCAAATAATTCAAAATTACTCTCCTCTGCTGCACAGTTGCTTGTGTTCTGAGGGTGCTGTGGTGGAACATGCATTTGGAAGTCTCCTCTGCTGCAGGGAAGCAATGCTTGAACCAGTTCTGGAGCTTTGAAACCAGAATATATCAATGTATGTTTTTTGCTAACTACCACTCCACTCATCTGTTTATAAGTCATGGCAAAGAGTTTGTGAGAGGCTAAGACATACCTGCCTGAGCATGCTTGCTGAACAGAGAGTGGACCTGGTTTTCAGATGCCCAAAATTTAAATACAAAACTTGGAAACAGTGGTCTGATTTCTCAATTATCAGTTTTCTTCAGGCTGATCTGTGTTTTCTGATCATATAGTTTTGTTAGTGCCACCAGTTGGAGAGCCACAAAACATTAGATGGTCTGAGTTATGTAGGTTTCACTTGATCATAATAGTCAGCCTGGGGCAATTTATGACAGTGGGCTCAAGAGTTTTTGATTGTTTGAAGACCCTTTAACTCAGCAACTATGATTTTGTAAGCTTTGAACCCTTGTAACCCTCAAAGCTCTGCCAGAAACATGTTGGCTTGGATGATTTGCTGATCTATCCATGTGAAGAAAACGGTTGCAATTTTGATGTAAGATACTGATACTCAGCGTGGTGTTTGCGACTGTTTGAAGATTGTGATCTTGTCTGAGTTTCCAGTGAGTTTCAAATTTCAAATTACTCATTCAAGAAAGTGGTAAATAATCTTAAAACACTGTTTTACATTCAGCAGCCTTAAGTATTGCTAAAGGTTTCAGGAAGTTGGACCTCATTGGCTAACCATAATGGCCTTTTTCATTTGGAGGCATAACAGCTTCACTGGAAATCCAAGTAGCTTCAATTTAGAGCATTCTTCTGCAGCATAGCTACCTTCTGATCTTGGAGACATCTTTCAGAACATTAATTGGGACTCCTATGCTTAGGAGTTCCAAATCACCACTGTGGTGCGCTTAGAGAAAGAGCTAGGAAATTGCCACAAGCTTGACCGCTTTGAGTATCATCTCTTTCCTGAACTATTTTTAGAGCAGAATGGCCTTATTAAAATAAACCTCCTCCTGGTTTGTATGTGATCTCTGAAATTAGAAAAGATTCTCAAAGATTGTTTTTACCTTCTATGAACATCAATCACCATATCTCCACCACTAATGTCTTCAATGGAATTATATATGCTTAGCACAAAAAGTTATGGCCACCTGCATCCAAGTGCTCTAGCTGTGAGACTTCACTCTGATCTCTTTTGCATTTGTGTAAGAGAACTTAAAAGGAGGAAAGGCAGTTTCTGATGTAATATCTTTTACATACGTAAAATTCTTTAGCCTAAACTTGTCATGAGCTTTTTTCACTTCATTCTGAGAAACTAGGATTTTTGGAATAATTTGTTATTCCTTTTGAGGAAAAGAATGCTAATGAAATTAAGGTTTTTCTCTTAGCACTGTATTCAAAGACCCAAGGAAACACTATACATTGCAATTGTTGGATGCCTCACAAAGAGGAAAATTATGTCAAGGGTAACTTATCAGAGTACTAATATAGTTAAGAATGGATTCTGTTCAGGGAAGGCAAAGAGAGTTTGTTTTTTCTGAGGTAAAAACAATGAAAAAGCAGATAGAAAACTGGCCAAGGAAGTAAGGAAAGACAAGTCTTTCCGAAATTTGGACTGAACAGACTTGTTCTGCAGACTTCCAGACTAATCCAGGTCTTTCAGCACTTGAGAGTCTCCCAGCATCACTGGGAGCTCCCTGCCAGCCAGCATGGAAGACTGATGCCTAGAAAGAGCTCTAGATCCTGTGGCAAAGCACTGACTGTAATATATGATGAGAAGGAATTAGTTTTGTCTTACATTTTTCTCCTCAAGACCAATCTGGTATACCCATATTCAGAAAATTTCCTTAGGAGTTTTGTAGAACAGTTTATGCTTCTTCCCCAGATGTAGACTAGGATTTCCTTTCAGTGGACTGTTGAGCACACTGTGATCAGGTATGCAGCTGTTTACATTGCAAAACCTTCTGGCAATATTTCTGCAATACAAAAAGAAAAAACTTCAGTAGCGTCAAATAGATCTAGAAAAATAACTGAGCATTCAGAAGTAGTATGACTAAAGCAAGCTACCTCAGGATTACCTTCTTAGTACAGTCCTGAGAGAAATCATGTAACTTATTACTGCAGTGTGAAGACTGCTTTTGATCTTCTTTAATCTAGAACCAACTTCCAATATCCTTGGTTGTTTTTTTTCACTGTGCAATGGAAGAGAATTGGCTCTGGAATTTGTTTTGACAGTAGGCCATTCAATAAAATTGGTATGAAATATGCCTTCTTAAGTGTTGAAATAGCAAGATTCCATTTCCACCTCCAACCTCTTATTGAAAGAGCAGACTGACAAAGCACAGCATTGGCCCAGCACCCATAGGCATCTCCCCAAACCTAAACACAGCTGCTTAATCTAATTTTAGATCTACTAACCCTTTTGCAGCTGGGGAACTATTGACATTTGTGTCAGATAGCACTGAAAGCATCATCACGGTAGCTAAACAGTCCCCAGTAAAAGTCCCTGCATGCGTCTCACTGACTGAGAGGCATAGTGTAAATGTGCAAAAGGGAGGATTCACAAGGCCAAATCCTGAGCCAGTGAGTATGTGTACTACTCCAGGGACAAAATGAAAGATGTCTATGTAGTCCACTGAGTTGGAGCATGAAAAGGGAAAGGTTTGCGAGGGCTAGTTTTGTATGAAGGGCAAGGCAATTTTAGGTGCTCTGAAGCAATATGCAAACTGTTCTCCTTTCCCACATCTGTGCCCTACCTGTACCACAGGTACAGGTACCTGGGAGCTGTGTCCTCCCCTTCCTCCCACAGACCAAGGACAACTCAACAAGTACTAGGTCTTCTGCAGAGCAGTGACCACCATCTGTCTGGTACAGATCTGACCAATGCCCTGTGTACATGTTCAGATTTCACAAGCTTTTCTCTTGTTCATTTAGGCTTTAAAATCCCCTCTCTAGCTGGTGTTCACATCATTTGTATGTACCTGATCCCATTAAGTGTGTAGTTACATGCTTCACTGTCTATACTTCTGCATATGCTAAGCCCTTTGCTTTGGTAGAGATGCCCATATTGTCCCCAGGTTTGTAGCACAGTAAGGACAACTTCCAGTGATGTCCATATGGCTTATTGTAAGACAATACTTGTCTTTCTCATCTGTAACAAGTGTCATTGGTGTCCCTGTTAAATCTTGTCTTAGTCTCTTCTCCAAAACAGACTGTTTTGCAGATGCACACTCTGCATGAACTACAAGGGGTCTTCATGATTACAAAGCTCTTGTTTTCACCTTCTCCCAGACTGCCATGTATGACTTCCTTTAGCTAGAATTTCATTGTGTTAGTTGAAGAAAAGTAATCACCTATGAATTCCACCCAAATATGCCTTTTGGAAATACTAGAGAAGAGGGGTACCTTACAGATGTTGGGTTGTGGAATCTATGAGACTATTTCTCTTGGACAACTGTTGCTTTGACGGGAAGAGTGTAAAGTGCAATGTTTATGGAATTTCTGTAGGAAGCAGCTTTACCAGTAACAAACTTAGCATGTAAACATGTTTCCACGCAGTTACACCTCTGTGAGTCAGGAATATTTTCATACGTTTGGAGCATTTTAACCTCACTGTTGCTTGAGGTTATTATTTTGCTTTTAAAAATTTCTTGTTAAATGCCCTTTTGGTACTTCCTCATCCTTTAATGCCCACATAAAAAAATCAGATGAGAAAAAGTCGAGGATGACAAGCTCTGTTCTTACTACAGGTTGTCAGCAAACCTTTCCCTTCAGTTTTTTTCCCTTCAGCCCCTTCCCATCTTACATTTCATAACAGAAAAGTATCAAGAAGGGCTGTTACTGACAGTCCTGTAGCAGTTTCCTTAGCTTCTCTGTCATGTGGCCAGTGAAGGACACAGCACTCTTTATAGAGGAAGCATGGGTTACACATGGAACTTGAGAAATAGGTTCAGTATGTCTCGTAGGTGCTACAAGATATGGTTTAGTAGCTTAGTGGGTGGTAATGGTGATTGGAGGATGGTTGGACTAGATGATCTTGTCGGTCCTTTCCAATGTTGTGATTCTATGATTCTATAATTCTTGGTAATGTTTCTTCTCTCTCCTTCAAAACTTTGTTTCACTGGCAATTCAGATGAACATCAAGCAGCCGGGTAGTTACTATTTCTTTGAACCCTGAACCCAGTACAAGATGTACCAACAAATAGTGTGATAAAGACTAACTATAAACACAAACTAGATCAGGCTCTTGGATGGTTTCCTGCTGAAACACCAACTCACTGCCAAAAGCACTTAGCCTCGGTCATGTGAATAGATTTCAGGATCATTACCTGACTCTGTCTGTAACCTGTCCATCTTCACTGGTACATTAAAGGATTTCTATGGCTAAGCCGCTGGAGCTTACTGTGAGTCTGCACAGTGGAGCTAGAGTCCTTATTTTCATACCAAGAGAGGAAACATTTTGCTGGCTCGTTTGGTTGCCTTCCCTGCAGCCTGATCTCAGTGCAGTCCCAGAAAGCTGTGTTGATGTGCTCTGCTCTGTGCAGCGTGCTGCTGAAGACAAGGCATGCAGGCAGGCACTGCAGCTTGCACCTCAGGTGCCCACAGTTGGGTGGCAGTGGGAGGAAACAGTGGTAGAGGATGATGAGAAGGGTGGAGAACCTCATGCTGGTTGTACCACCAGAGATAGCTTATCCGAGGACACCTGTCTTTCTGGAATAATATCCATTTGATTGGAAGCCAAAATTACAGTGGGGCAAAATTAGCTGCCAAGGGCTGATTGGCACTTGTTGTCAAAGGTGGGGCAGTTCCACCCTACAGGGACAAACTTCTTATCCAGTGTACCCAGTCTGCTGTACCTACAGTGCCTCTGTGGATCGTGCTGTTACACATTTTTCTGTAATTTTTGTGTCCCTTTAACAATCCAGCTGAGAGCTGCTAATTAAAAAGCTGTCACTCTTATCTGCCACCCCCTCTTTGCCACAGTGCAGCCTGCAGTATAGAACTTAGGACTCTCACGTGAAGTGATAAGGTGCCTGCTCTATATTGGGTCTTCCTCACCAACCTCAGACACTCACCTCCTCAGTGTTTATGCTCTCAACACAGCTGTGTCAAGTGCTGGCTCCTTTCCTAAACAAAATCCTGTGTAGCACTTTGTGCAACATGGGCTGCATACGGCCTATTTTATTTACTAATTATTTTTGTCCATAGCCACTAAGTCTCATCATAGTTTCTAGCCTTTCTGAGCTGACCTCTAACTTTCAGCATTTTGTACATGCTGATACCACAAATGCCTGACAAACTGGGCAGTGCAGTGCTACATGTAGAAAGGCCTGGGCAGAACAGTCATATCTAACATGCTTTGTCATGCTGCATCTTCTGAATTTTATTTACTAAAGGCTTAGATCATCACATAGCTCATTGATTGCTCTGCCCAGGCCTTTTGTTGGCTTTTATCTTTTTTTACAGCTATGTGATTCTTCATGTCCCTTAAGAAGCTCATAAGGCAAAGATATTATTAATGGAAACACAAGTTGAAGAATCTATCTCTGCTGTTGTGAACAAATAATCTCTTGTGTGCCTTGTATTCCTGAGAATGACATCCTCCACCTGCAGTACTTTTCTGTTGCTGGAATAGAACTGATACCGCAGTTAATGAGTAGGACACGAAAAGAAAAGGGGAAAGTATGGATTCCAGGTCATAGACATGTGTGAGGGTTTGATGCATAGAACAGAGTACCAGTTATGCCTTATCAAAGAAGTAGCAGGTAGAATTGCTTGCAACACTCTGTTTTATCTGTAGCTTCCACTTATGTAAACAGGAAGAGATCCTGGCTGCTTTTGTTGACAGCCTCGTGTGCTGGGGTGGTTTATTTCAGTCTTTTTCATCTTGTTCTACCTTTGTAGCAATGTTATATATAATTTGCTAACACAGATGATGTTAAAGGTTCTCTCCATCTCACCATAATACTTTCAATCCACTGCTTAAATGAATCAAATATTGTTGCAGCCTCATCTGTCTACTGCTTGAATAGCTGTGTTGTCTGCACTCAAAACTCTTGCTGGACTTTAAAGCTACTGTTAATCATCAACTAACATCAACAAAATGCTTCTGACTTGTCTCAGAATAACAAATAAGCCATCCAAACAAAAAACGGCATGCACTCAAATTATTTGAAAAAACTTCAAGAGGAATTTTCTTTGCTATTGATTGCTAAGTATAAGCAAGAATTTGCATGGAATAATGTCACAAGCAAAAATTAGATTATTGTGTTTACTTTCAAATATAGGCTAAGGGACGTCTCTTTAAGATATGTATATGCCATGTGATGCAGTTAAGTACCTTCACTGCAATAAAAGGTGTACTCAAATGCCATTAAAAATCAATGGGAGTTAGGTACTTCTGTCCTTCAAATTCCCCAGCAACTTCAGTATGATCTGTTTTTCTCTGTTACTCCCCAAATACTTTGACAGCCAGGTCTTATTATATATCTCCCAGCAGAGAAGATTATGAGTTGAGATGTGAAGTTCTCTTTCAAATGAGATTTTAGCCCAGGCACTCAAAACCATGCTAGTACCAAAGTTTCAGAAAACTTTGAAAGGTGTTTACATGTGGGAGGAGCCCACGTGGAGATGAAAACAAATCACTCATCCTACATATGCTTTTTCCCCAGCTGCCTACTCTCCTGTCTTTTAAAAGCTGTTCCTTCAAGCCTTCCTGTTTCCAAGGAAGTCCATTTTGTTTCTCCTTTCTCCCCTCTAACAGACTCTTTCACTCATTGCAAAGCAACTGCCTTCCCTTTGGCACTGTTCAGTTTTTTCCAGGGAAGTGTGACTCAGGCCCTTGTCCCTCTTCACACCTTTCTGGGCGTCCCAGCCTGAGTGCCATGCTGAGCCAACTACAGTGCCCTTCCTAAGGAAACCAGTGCTTGGATCTGAAAAGACAGACAAATCGTACTGTCACCCCTCTTCACCTTGATATGTCAGTTCTTTTTTTGGCCAAATACTTTTGCTAAAGTCAGCTTTTGTCGTGGCAAACACTCTTCATGACATAAATTTCAAAAATCCAGAGTGGAGCTCTCAGACGTCAGACAGCACAAGAAACCCACAGGGTGCCTTGCTTTTGGTTGAGTTTTTCATAGTATGGGTAGGCCAGCAGGAAAATGAGGGCAGAGCTGCCTGTACAGTGACACTGATACAATCTACATTCCTTGCACACACAAAAAAGGGCTTGGTTTAGACATCTCCAAATCGTACCAGTACAAAGACAATACCGGTGTACAGAGAGGGTACAAACAAAGTAAAACACAGAACCTTATAAGGTGGTCTCCAACAGAACTGAAGTCAATTAATAAGTAAAGCTTTGATGATGTTAGAAGTGCCAATGAAAAACTGCTAGAATGAATTATTGTACAGGTAATTAATGCCTGTATGCATGTGTATAAGGACATGAATTTACCAGACACTATTTCTACAAAGACTGTATTGAGTAACTGAGAAACCTGTGCAAATGTAATGTTCTTGATTAGTGCATCTGAAAAGTTTGATTCCCAGCTAGTTTTGCCCCAGAAGTGATTTGGCCCACTATAACAAGAGAGGGACAGAACATTTCTTACAAAAGAAATAGAACATTTTACTGCTTTACTTTTTTCAGTCTGTCTCCAGGCTTTTTTTTTTTTGCCCATTTTTCAGTCAGACTCGACAAAAATCCTGAGTATTTCTGCTGGAGTGGTTCTCTTCCCTGCTCCTTCTCCTGCATCAGCAAAGCTTTTTTACAATAACTTTCTTTCGAAAAACAGGCCTGAAAAATGTGCTAAATCTGAGCATGAAGAGATTTTGCTCGCTAACTCGACCTATAAAACCTTTGTGAGAAGCCAGGAATAGGAATGTGGCCTCACCATGTGTTGGCTCTTGTCCCCGAAGCGAGCATCCTTCCCAAAGCAAGCCCTCAGTGAGCAGTGCTGCAGGGACATCCTGAGTGGCAGCTCTGCTTTATGCATTGCTCAGGGGAGCTGTGCTACTCCAAGACACACTGCTGCAGGGCTTTAATGAAGTTTGAGATCAGTATCTCTGTCACTGCTTACAGCAAGTAATGAACTGTATCATTACCACTATCAACGTACCCCAGGCCATGTTAATTTGCACTTGGCAACTCATAACATGCGCATTATAGTGTGGTTGTGCAGCTCCTTTTGTGTAGATACACTCTGAAGACTGGCATCAGAAATGCAAAAAAATGTGCTAGTACACAACTATATGTATAATCTAACTCTGTTCTTCCATTATATAAGTTCATCAGACGTGCAAAGAAAACAATGCAATTTAACTTATACAACTGCAGTCACTAGAAATGAGCACAGATAAAGAGATCTCTGCCATGCAAAGAGAGAATGATGGCAGAAGATCTTCTCTTTGCAGGGGCTGTGGTTTCCTTGGGACTGGGAGAAGGCTGGGCTAGATGCTCTGCTCCTGTTTGCCCTTTTTCTGGATGCTTCAGCCAAAGTTCCTCTTGACTTCAGTAGGAGTTAACCTACAAGCAAGGGGAATGCCCAAGAAAGGTTATGCTTTTAGAAAACATGATAAAACTTGTTGGATGCTTTGGAAAATGTGGCATTCTCACAAATCAGAGTCATCAGACAGAGGTCTGAATTCCTCTGCTTGCTGTCCTGCTGCTTTGTCCTGAACTGCCTGTGTTGCTTCTGTAACAATAGCTCTGTCTTTCTCCTATGTATTTCTTGTATAGCAATAATGCCATCTTCTTTTACATTTACTGCTAGCAGAACTACAAGTCAGCATCCTGTTTGCCTTCTTTATTGCAGCTGCATATGGGGCAGAAGGCTTTAGGGACTTTCATGCAATAATTCCCAAATCTTTTTCCCGTAAGTATACTGCAAGTTCAGCGCACTGAATTCAGAGCATTTCCATCTAGTTCCTACTTTTGTAATTTATTTGTGTTCCATTTCACCTCTCAGTAATGTTCATTTGTCCACTTACGCTCCCAAAGGGTTTAAGTAGTGTGATTTTTTTTTGCTTTGTTCATATATGTTTTGCTTCAACTTAACATAAAGCCTACTCCAAAAGCCACCTTCTCCAAACTCCTAGCAGGTGAGGCATATGCAATTTATTTATATAACCAATTATTATGTTATGATGTACATATTTACATACAAATTACCATTCTTATCGTTAAGAGAAAGCACTTGTGTGATTTATGGAAAATCTCTCATACACTCAAGGTGAGTAGTTCTGCTGCTGCTGTTCACCACAGTGAAAACAGCACTACAGGGCTATTCTGCTAATTCTGGAAAATACAGTAGAACACCTCTGATTAGCCGCTTTTGCCATCTTTGTCAGTCATTGTTTTATCTCTCTTTTTTCCTCCATACCTATAAATTATTTCCCTCTTTAGGACATAACTGTTAAAGGATACCTGCTGTTTTGGACATGCATTTTATCTATCTTACATATAATTTTGATTACAATTTATATATATATATATATTTTTTTTTAATTGAAAAAGCATTCAACTGCCTACAGTGGCACACTTTATAAAAAGTATTCAGCCAAGCAGTGTTCAGAAAGGTGAACGCCTTTACTCCAAGCGTGTTTCCCAGCAGGGCTTTCCTTCAGACCCTGTCGTCAGGCACATCCCTGCTGTTTGCCTGGAACACCTGGGAGGTTGCAGCGGGTCACAGGGAAAAGTTGAGCAAACATTTCATTTTCAGGTGAACATTAGGATCTTTCAACCTTTGATGTAATTAGTGCCCATAGCTTAATTATGTCACTGCTACTGCAGCACATAGGATGCAGTAATAAAGCTCCCATGTAGTCACTATTGCACAAAAAAGACCTGGCTCTCTATGGGGTGAAGCAGACCCCTTACATACTTAGCTAGCCACTACAGTAAATAATCTACTTGTGGGTTCCAGAGAAGAACTGGGTTTTTCACTGAAAGGAAATAAAGATCGTTTGGAGACGAATGAAGAACTGTTTTTCCACTGAAGTCATCAGATCAGAAAACAAGGAATTAACTGTAAAGATAGTTTACTCTACCAAAAAAAAAAAAAAAAAAAAAAAGATAACATGGTCTTGTAGAGAGAAGAGGAATGAATAGTACTGTGAACTGATCTGAACCATGGCTCGTTTCTGTAACATTTAGGTTTGAGACAGATGTAGTCTACCAACCTATAAGCTGTCACATGTAGTCGGACTATGCCAAATTCACACCTGCATTTTTCTTCTAGTTGCAAGCAATTGTCACCTACAGGATTATAATACAGAGAAGTTGCCCAAAAAAGTCAGAACGTTCTCCCACCCATCTTTGTTGATTTCACTGGTCTTAATAGAAGCTTGTGGTTGTAGATATCCTTTCCTCTTGCTTTGTGACCCTAAAACACAATTATTTCTCCTATGATTTCCTGTGATGCCATCCTTGCTCTTGATTTTTTCCTTCCATCTTTCTTCACTTTTTTTTTAATTTAATCAATGTTTGTTCTCTTTGATCAATGGGGACATTGTCCTCACTTATCCTATAAAACCACAAAACAAATATCTGAATTTAATACAACGCTCAGGACCATTCTGCCAAGTGGAGACTGTTGTGTTTTCAATTGTCTTTGATGTGTTGTTTATTTTCATAGTTCTTCAGGACAAATCCATGAGTAGCTGTTCAGTTATTAATTTAATTTCTCAATTGCCAGAATCAATATCATAAATGCAAAAATCTCAAAGTGACCTAGGAAAAGGCTTGTAGTGTCATTTGGGTTCCCAGTTCCCTGGATGCCTTGTATTTGTCTTACTGATGTTAATTGTTCATTGCTCCACGTGTTGTAAACTCATCACATGGCACATAGAACTGTAGTTGTGTTTGTAGCTTTTGTTATTTGGATATATTGTACATTCTATGTGTAGAAGTTAACTCCTTTGATGTGACTGTTTCTTGGCCACTATATTTATTCTGCAATGAAACTGAGTGGCATCCTCTATTGTTTTTTTCAGCCGGTAATATTAAAATAGAGACTCAGAGTGATGAAGAGAATGGGCGTGCCTGTGAAATGAATGGGGAAGAATGTGCGGAGGATTTACGAATGCTTGATACCTCTGGAGACAAAATGAATGGCTCACACAATGGCCCAGGCAGCAAGGCTATGTCAGGAGTTGGAGGCATTCGACTTCCTAACGGAAAGCTAAAATGTGATATCTGTGGGATAATTTGCATCGGTCCCAATGTGCTCATGGTTCACAAACGAAGCCACACTGGTAAGGCCTGGCATAGTTTTTCCTTTAGTTGACAAGAGTCGGACGCATATTAGGATCTAAGTCTTCTTTTCTGACTGTCATGCACATGTTCCCTTTGTAAGACAATGCAGCATCGGTGGGCATTTGGAACTCGGTTATTTTGTTATTGCATTTTGGACAGCACAGAAATTGAAATTTCTCCTTGATGAAATTCCAGCTATTGGGTTAGAAATTGGGAAAAACAAACAAACAGACAAACCACAGTTTGCCAGAGCAATAGAAAATAGGCACAATTTCATTTATTCCAGTCAACAGTTGTACATTATGCTGATACCAAAATTCATGCCTGAACGAATGTGTAGTTTGGCCTGAAGCTACATGAAAATTTCAAGTTTCAAAAAAACACAAACTCTTGTTTAATTGCTAAGAAAACTCTAAGAATTACTGGGAGAAAAAAAAAAAAAAAAGTGTCCAACTCTGAAATTGACCCAGTTCTAATGTTTCCAACAGTGCAACAAAGTTCATTATGGATCAGAGATTATAAAAGTGATTGGAGAAATGAATAAGTAACTTAAAGTTTTAAGGGAATTGTAGCATTAGGAAATAAGGGGTTAGTTTTATGTCAAGCGTTCCATAAAGTAAAAGCAAGCGTTGTCACTGGTTAGATTTGGACTAAAAGGTTTCCACTGGGATGCTAAAAGAGACATGCAAAGAGGTTGTGCTCCGTGGTGATGGCTTTTCATTATCAAAGTACTGTGAATCTTGCCTCAATTTTCCAATTTTAAATAGTTTCAAAGATCACAAAATATGAAGAGGCTGAAACAAATGAAGACCAGGGTGACTCTCGTCTTACCTGAGTTTAGCTATTTAAAAATTTGGGTTCTAATCTAAATTCTGAGGACATCTACAGCTAAAAGAGAAGAGCTGAACTGTACTGTTGTGGTGTAAAAGTTACTTTGAAAACAAATATTCAGCAGTTTTGTGTATTCAGATGGCAGGAAAGAACAGATATCTCTGTTGGGAAAGCCATATCTAGTTCCTAGAAGAGGGCTGCAACATACCTCCTAGATATAACAAAAATGCTCTCTTAACATTGAATTTCAGTGGGATCCTTTGAAAGCTGATAAAATGTGTATGGAAAATGACTTGAACCTGAGGCCTTTCAAACAGACCTGCTATATTTTTGGTACAGTTTTGTAGTAGTTTAAATAAAATGTTGCAAAGCAGTTGTGAGGCAGAAGGCTTTGTGTCTGCTCAAGGCAAAGTAAGTTCTGGAGAAACGGAGGAGCAGGTCTATTCAGTGCAGGCAGAGCAGAAAATCAGTTCATAACTTGATAAAAAGATGACAAAATGAGAACAACAAACAGATGAACAGCATATATTATGTGTAGACACGTGTACATATGCGGAAATGGGAATGGGAAAAAAAAGGCCAAACTGCACTTGTCCCGGTAGTGAAAACCTGAAGGAAAGCATGTTCTGTGATGTCGTGATGGTCAGCAAGAATGTTTGTCCACAAAGTATTCTGAACAGGTTATCCTTTGGGTGACAGCAAGTACCTCTGAGTGATGTGCAGTGCTGCTAGCTGAGCAGCACAGCCCTGGCTAGCACTCTGCCTGCTGTAGCTGAGGAGCAGCTGCTTGGGGCTCCCAAACACCAGACACCGTGTTTCACTAAGGCTGAGCAGCTTCAACAAGACATGGTTTTACACCAAGGCTGAGCAGCCTCAGCCTATTTTTTGCACGTTGTGGCAGACGTGTCTCAGTGGGATGATCCAGGTTGCCTTCCCCCTGCCAGCCTCTCCAGGGGACCTGTCCTTGCTCCTGAAACAAGACTTCAGCTTCCAAAGCACTGTGCCTGGCCCAGCAATCCATGCATGTGCCATACAGCCCAGGCAGTGCCTTGCAGGCCCTATCAGCCTGTAATTGTGGGGCCACTGGATCTTCTCGACCCCATGTAGCACCCGTCCCTTGCCGATAGGATCCTCTTAGTCAGGAAATGTGGTTAAAACCCAGAGAGCAAACACCTCTTTGTTCAACAGCACCTCCTTCTTTTATCAGCAATTAAGATAAGGGTTATGAAGTTGAATCCCTGAATCTTTCCATGGCAATAAAGCCTTTTCCTTCACTCCCGCCTCGCTCTCAGGCTGTACTGCAAGCAGCTCTGAGAGGAGCTATACTTTTGAAGGAAGCGGAGGCTCAGAGCTGGCAGTTTAAATTAAAGGGACATCATGAGGTGACTGCTTTTCCTTTCAGTTGTGCTGAGAAAATTAATGTAGAAATGGGATACACTATTGCAGACACTTAACTGTCTACTCTGAAGCCCATTTCAATACATGCCTGATGAAGGAATAAGCCTCACAAATGAATTACTTTGCTGCTAATTCATGTAAAACCTGCATATGCAGTGAGGCTTCCTTAAATAAATATTTGATAAGTGAACAAAACTCTAGCACACTGAAGTGCCAAAATAAAATGACTGCCTGACCTGATAAAAGCCATAATTACTTTTAATGAATACACCTGCCAAGTGCAGATATGCAGAGCAGCACCTGATATGTCTGCCTCTTCTCCTTGCCAGCAGCTGGAAGATGCTGGCTGCTTCCCAAGGCCTGACCTGTTGCTCCCAGCTGCAGGGCACACCCTGCTCACACACGTCCAACTCCATTGCTCATCTGGCCCAACTCTTCAATGTGCATGTTCCCCGGCCTGATGCTGCTTCTGCGATCAGTGTTTAGGGAAAAGGAGAGAGAAAACCCTTCCAGCCTCCTCCCATCACCTCAGCCTGTACCATATGTGTCATTTGTGTGCCTACTTGGACATATTTGTGTGTGCATATGTATGTATATTCCATCTTCATACACACACTCCTGTGGCATGAGTCACCAGTTAGTTCCGTTATGTCTTATTATCTGGATCTGAATGTCTCAAATGTATTTAGAAAGTGAATGCCCCCTGAAGAATCGGTGTTTCTGAGCATTTGAGGAAGGAGGGCTATATGCAACTCTGAATGATTTTGTCATGATGCTTAAGAAATGAGATAGATTTCAATCAAGACGAGAAGTATTCTTCACTGAATAAGTAGTCCAGAGTTTCACTAAAGCTTGCAACCAACGCATTGGTGGCTGATTCAGCTCTGGGCTCCATTTTCATTTTTGCTCAAGGGGCAAAATTTGGGCCCCTCTCCCTCCATAGCTGCATGTCCAGATGTGAAATCCACCAAATGCAGATAAAGTGCTGTTCAGCAGGGCAAGAAAATAGCACACAAAGCTGGCAGGAGATGCATTATGCATTGTTAACTTCGTCCTCTCCCTCCCTCATTCTGGGATAGCTCTACAACCAGTCGCCTTCCATCAAAGACTGGCTGGGAGCTCAGCTCCATGTAGTTTCAGAGACTTTCAGTGGGGATGCTGTTTCACTTGTACAGCAGCACAAGTCTAGGATCCCCTACATTTCATTCCATTTTGAAGAAAAGCTTGGTATGCAGCAGTCTCACCCAACATGCTCCATCTGCCTGTCTTCTCCACCCACAGCGTGAGATTTATCCTGTAATTAAGAGAGCTGTAGGCTGGACATATATTTCATTCTTACTTCAGGCATATCTCCTGGAGTACTTCTGTGATCCTTGTTCTCTCCTCTTAACGCTTCTCTGATATTATTTTCTATTAAAAATAAAAGAAATGAATGCTAGAAAGAGTTGCCTAGTAAGAATTAGCCATTTCTTCTGAACATGTCCCTCATTTCAAATTGTCTTCTTGATTTCTGTTTGGTCATGTTCTGAAAAATATCTGCCACACCGAGTAACTGCTGAGAGGTGGAGCACACCCTTACCCATTTTCATTTTTCCCTAACTTCTGTACATGGCTTATTAAGTATAGAGAACATACCTGCAGGCTGCTCCAGATGAACCAACTGTGAATGTCATTTAGATGAATCCATTTACCTGCTGGACAAAGCCAGTGACCTCATTGGGCTGGACAAGGAATGGGGCTGTTTGACCAGTGAAAGTATTTTGCCATAAAGAAGGCTAATCTCTCTGTTGGCAGCTTGCTAAAATTGCCAGCCCTGATCATAGTTGGCAGCTGTTTGTGTTGGGACTGTGCTGCTATCTAATTGCTTTCCAGCTTTTCTTTTCTGTTATCCAAAAGTAAAGAGCTGTCATGCTGCACGTGTATGGGCATACAGGTAGATCCTAGATGTCCAGAATAAAACATGATGGTTAAGTGAGACAGAAGGAAGGAACTGTTTAACTTGTATTTATTTTGTGCATAGTTTGACTTCAGCGCTGAAATTTTATAGTCAGTATTATTGCTGTATTTTTAAAAAATGACATGTCATCTCTCAGCTTTTTCTAATATCATTGATGAATTATAATTACTAAAGCTAATTACATTTATGCCAAAGAAAAATAGAATTCAGCAAATGATTTTCTAAGGCTGGTTTTACTCAGGCAAAGACTACATCATAAGAGAAGTGGGCATGCAAGAGCAGATCCTGATAATGGAGTGCTCTCATGTTTAAATTTTCCTGTATTGCTGTCCTATACTGCTGGAAACATAAGAGACTGTATTTCCCGCTGACTTAAGGCCTTGTCTAGCTGAAATCAACTGTCAAAAGCCAAGGGAATAAAATCACTCTAAAACAGCATTAAAAAGCAAACAGCAGCCATGTAAATTTTTTTGCAAAGGCAACCTATTTTGCAGGCACCCATTTAGACAAATCAAGTCTGTGACTTCGCATTTTTCCCTGTGCCTTTCCCAGGCATGGCCTAGGAGAGCCCACTTCTATGACTTCTCTGCCAAAAGAGAAGCTGGGAGTCTCGTGTGGAAGTGCAGGGCTTTTTCTGCACTGTTTCAACTTACGTGATTTTACTCTCTCTCTTTCTCTCTCTCTGTCTCTTTCCTGATTTGGCTGCTTAGGGACAGACAGGTAATGGAGAAGAAATTGAAAGGGAAAATACAGGGAAAATGTAAATGAAAAGAAGTTATTATAACTGTTATAATGAAGTGCCTTTCATTTAAATATAAGAATGTAACGCTGAAATGAACTTGTGATCCTGAAATGCATTTTTAATGAGTTTCCTTTTTATTTTGCTGCTTCAGTGGCATATTTTAAAGACCCTTTGAAAAAAGCCACATTAAAAACCCCACCAAATGCCACAACATGCAAAATTGGATATTGGTTTATTCCAAAACTGCTGATCAGGAAGAGTGGCTCTTCAACACAAAATGTTGCAGTCACTTTATTTAAATGAGTTTGAATTTGCATTGTGATGTGCCATTCTGATTTAGAAAAAAAAAATTAGATTTTCAGATCAAATTGACCCAGCCAGTGAAGCATTAAGAAACTGGCAGGTTTAGTCTGAAAGCCTCATGTTATATCAAACCTGCAGCCGGTGGAAGTCACAGAGCAGCAGGGAGAAAACAACTTTTTTTCACTGAAATCTTTCTCTTGTTCCTGTGCAAGATTTTTTGTTCTCACACATTTCCTCCTTCTCCCCTCAGGAGAACGCCCTTTCCAGTGCAATCAGTGCGGAGCCTCCTTTACGCAGAAGGGCAACCTCCTGCGCCACATCAAGTTGCACTCGGGTGAAAAGCCCTTCAAATGCCACCTCTGTAACTACGCCTGTCGGCGCAGGGATGCCCTCACAGGCCACCTGCGGACTCACTCGGGTAAGTGAGGGTATGGGCCTGCCTTACGGTGCTCCTGAACCACAGAGTATATATGGGGGTGTTGATGGCCCCAGTCATAGAATCATAGAATTGCTCAGGTTGGAAAAGACCTTAAAGATCATCGAGTCCAACCACGACCTAACCATACTACCCTAATGCTAACAACCCTCTGCTAAATCATGTCCCTGAGCACCACATCCAAACGGTTTTTAAACACATCCAGAGGTGGTGACTCAACCACCTCCTTGGGGAGTCTATTCCAGTGCTTAGCCACCCTTTCTGTAAAGAAGTTTTTCCTGATGAATTGTGAGAGGTCTTCTTACGCTGGGAAGGTCAGTGGTTGTGCGTCAGCATCAGCCAAGCAGCGAGCCGGCCGCACTGCTGTAGCTGCACAGAAATGACTGAACTCTGCTTGCGGTCATGGTCCTTCCCCAGAAATGTTTTTTTCTCATAATTCTTGGCCAATTAGAAATTTCTGTATTAGGGTTTCATCTCACACTGCATGTGAGTAATCCATTTCATGGAACTACTAATTCAAAGCTGCTGAAATTTTATGGTTTGGATGACATTTGTCTGCATACACAGATAACAAAGGGTCTGAACACAGTGGGCTTTAAGTCATGAAGTCTCAAAAACATTCCGTCTGGTAGTCATTACTGGTGTAAGGGGTGAACGACCTACTACACCTACAACATTTAGCAGCAGTTATTTGTTGTACTTGGTTATTATATATATTATATATCTTTGGTTATTACAAAAACATTGAAAGAAGAAGGGGGAGAAAGAGGGAGAAGGAGGGAGATAAGAATCTTCCAGAAAAGAGGACTCCGCTAGAAATTTTTAGTGTTTTCTCTTAACAGTAACACAGAGATCTGAATAGATATTCTTTGAATAGATGCATTTTTCCAATATTATTAACCTCACTGTTTAACAAAAGCCATAGTCACATACTTCCGTGAAGCAAAACCAACCCAGCAACAATAAATCACATTAAAAAGAAGAGTGTAGTCTCACCTAGTTTCCCAAGCTAGGATGGAAATGCAAATTGGATAGGAGACCTCCAAGAAGCATGGCTGTAACTGACACTGGCAAATTTACATGTGAAAGTTGGCTTTAGAGCTGTAGTTTCGAGCTGTGGAAGGGAAGCTCTCAAGGCAGAATTTCTGTGTTATACAAAACTAAGGAATATCTTCTAGCACACATTAAATGATAGGAACCCAAGGGTTGCTTCCAGATATCCAAAATAGTTTCTGCTTGTTCTGCGCAGTTTCATCCTGAGTCAGGAAAAGTACATGTTTAAATTTTCTAATTTGCCTCCCTCCCCCTTCCTGATTTTAGTGACTGTGCACCTTTAATCCTATTTTTTCATATATACACTACACCTTAACTCTTTCAGCAAATGCTTAGGATTCCACAGCAAAAAGACAAAGCATAAAATGAAGATATTTATTGGTTCCCGTCATTAGCAAATTGACACAAATACATTAAAAAACAAATTCGATGCCTGAGTCTGATTTCCACCTGAGAATTTGTATACAAAATTCAAAAGCTTAGCTGCGTAACCATCTAAAGCCATGACAGACTTTTCAAGCTAAGACAGAAAATACAGGCCCTGAGGTCCACATGACTATGAAATTCCTGGAATTGCTTGAATCTGGATGGGTGAAAAACAGAACATTTTTTTTTATGCCCTTTGTTTGAATTTCCCGGAATAGAGAGCAAGAAAACATGTGAAATCTAACATTGTTCTAAAAGAGCTGAGCTGATTCTTGTTCTAGCAGAACTGACATCCAGTCATGGGCAGGTGCGTGCCCACAAAAACAGTGCTCATTGCAGGTCTTCCTCATGCACAGCCTCTATTGGAACCAGGCTTTAAAGTAACTTTACTCTGATCTTTGAAAGTGTCTCAGTTTCTAACTTTTGTAGATGTCATTTGTGAAGATTCACTGTTACGGTCCTTATCTGACGTGAATAATCTGAAATAAGTTTGCAGCACCCACAGCATTGGCCTGCTGATGCAAAGATGTGCAGCTAGTTTTCCATTATTTTTCTTAAATATGGAAAAAATAATTATCCATTTCAGTTAATGAGATACTTTTGCAGTACTTTTGTGCTTTTTTTCTTTTCCTGTTATTCTTACCGTTATTAATATGGTGTTGCATCCCTCATGTGAATCTCTCAATCCATTTTGTTTTCTCCAGTTGGCAAACCCCATAAGTGTGGATACTGTGGTCGCAGCTATAAGCAGCGCAGCTCTTTGGAAGAACATAAAGAACGCTGTCATAACTACCTGCAAACCATGAGTATCTCAAGCAACCTTTATTCAGGTAATAAAAGTACCCATTTGGGGATTAGCACTGTTCAGTCATGTACTCAGAAAAAGGATTTCAGAAGGAACATCTGGATTTATTCTATATTTGATAAGTGTTTGGCTTTTCTCATTTTGTTCAGCACAAATAAAAAGCCAAAGTGAAAGTCAGGTACATAATAAACATTTGCCAGACCTGGAATATTTCAGTTCGCTATCTCAATACCAAACATAATTTCATCACTTCTTGGTTTTGCTTGGAGTCCTGTTTTGTCAGTACTCTTGTGGATGTGTTCTTAATGAGTTAGTATTAGTGGTTTAGGTACGGCTCCAGAATCTCCCACAGTGCTTATCTCCTGCCCATCCCAGGTACAGCTTGATGGGCTTGACCTCTGTCACCAATGCGTACATCAAGAATGAGTCATATCTGTCATTGATCATCTGTCATATCTGTCTTTGATTTGACTCTTCCAAACAAGAGTGCAGGAAGCCAGAGGGATTTAACTTAGCCAGTCTGAGTCCAGAAAGGATAACAATTTATTAGCAGCCTTCTTTTAAAACTTTTCCATTTCCATCCAATTTTAAAAGAAACTCTTGTACTTCTCTCTCAGTCTTACCATGAAGGTGTAGCCCATCTCTTAGTGAACACAGAGTATAAAACTATACTCAGAAATAGAATAAAAAGATGCTGGGGATTGGATTATTTTAACAAAGGTACTAAAGATCTGTACAAGATTGATGGCAGAGGGAAGTCACATGCAATTTTAAATAGAGAATATAAAACTCAGCATCTGTGGTGGAGCTTCAGGTTATAGCCTATCAAGTAAGTTACATTTCTTGCACACCTTTTTCACCTCATCAGCATATATTATTCAGTTTATCAAATGACAAAATGGAAGGTTCCCTCTGACTTTGCAATGATGCCTCATTTAATACCTTATATCTGGACAGAACCTGAATATGTTTTTACATGCTATCAAATAATGTAAAGTATATGCACATAATGATAACAGCAAATGCAGCTGAGATACTTCTGGGAGACAGCATATTAGAGCAGTGTTCCTTCTAATTTTGTTGAGGGGCTGGAGCATGTATAAATAGAAAAGCTCAAAGTAATAATACACAGTAGGCAGAATACTTAACCACAAAGAAGTGATAGGATTTAAAAGGAAATTTTCTTCCTCAAGATTCACATTTTTTGTATCTGGCATTGGATTTGAAATGCTGCCATGCAACACGTGAAAATCGACATGAATGAAAAGCTGCACTAATATTAAATACTTAAGTAAAAATGTGCATATGAAACTGATGTGTGGAATCAGAAACTATAATGAAAAATAATATCATTTCAGAGATAAGTAGATGTTTTTTATATAGCAAATCACGACAGAAAAGATTTTTCAGTAATTTAGGACTGAATATCAGATATCTCATTGGGATGAATACTTGGGGTATTGATAGACACTTTGGAAAGATGCTTTCCTACCACATTCTGAAAGCATCACAAAAATCCATCTTAGATATAATAGGAGTACTCTTGCAATTTAGAAGAAAAGTACAGGATTAACTTCTGGCTTTCGCCCTTGTGTTCTCCCAAAGATTTCACTCTTAACAATTAAATTAAAATTATTAGCACTCACTCAGATAATAAATCAGTTCTTTATTTTTCCAAACTTAAAACTTTCCAGTACTTTTCCCAGTATTTTTCATTATAAAAAAGTTCTTTTATCTCACTGTGAACAGCGTAGTCCTGGGTATACTTTGCAGTCTTTACATTTTTTCCATTATAAACTCAAGGTTGAAAACATGCATTGAAACAGTTCAGAATGAGCGCGTGTCCTCCTGGAATTTTTCGTACATTCTTCTTTATAAATAGAAAATGAAGCAGTTATATTATCAATGTTCTTCTGGTATGTCAGGGCATGATATGGAGCTCTTAAAGCCTTTTCTTTTTTGCATACTCAAAAATATCTTCTAAGGCATCTGATTTGATACTCTGCTACAACAGATGACTTTTAACAGCATTTTTTAAATACGTCATGCAGAAAAAATAAGTCAGTTGAAAAGATCTAAACTAATAAAAGCTTTCCATCAACTTGTAAATCTTATAAATGTTATCGGCAAATCATTTGTGCAAGGGAAAGATCCAGCAAAGAGGAGTAAGTAGGGTGGCAAGAAATTGTATTTATATTTTAATAGTTTTTTACTGTGTTTAAAAGAAAGAGTGTCAGCATGAAATTAGGAATATTCTGAATCTAATGGCAAAATTCTTACTTTAGAGGACTAGAATTTCACTGGTCATGTGAAGTTCTTCTGTTAGAGATATTAACTGGATTTTTGCAGTTGAGTTGAGTGGAAGCATGCAGAAATCTTATCAGGCCTATGTAAAAACACAGAATCATAGAATGGCTTGGTTTGGAAGACACTCGAGAAACCATCACACTCTAATCCCTGTGCCATGGGCAGGGCTGCCGCCCACCAGTTCAGCTGCCCAGGGCCCCATCCAACCTCCCCTAGAGGACCTTGAAGGATGGGGCACCACAGCTCCTCTGGGCAGCTGTGCCACTTTCACAGTAAAGAATTTCCACATCTTATCTATTCTAAACCTGACCTCTTTTAGTTTAAAGTGATTCCCCATTGCCCTATCACTACACTCTCTGATAAAGGGTCCCTTTCCAGATCTATTGTGAGCTCCTTTTAGGTTTGGAAGGCTGCAGTGAATTCTCCCCACAGCCTTCTCTTCTTCAGGCTGAACAAGCGCAGCTCCCTCAACCTCTCTTCAGAGGAGAGGTTCACCAACCCTCTGACCATCTTTGTGTTTCTCCTCTGGACTCAATCCACTTGTAGATTTTCACTTGGAAAGATAATTTTTGATTTTCACAGGCAGCAAACAATAGCAAAGTATTTATCAGATTGCAGAGAAATTTCCCGGGGGTTCAGTTGCAAAGGCTGGAAATCAGTGTTTAATTCAACTTTATCTATCTATCTATCTATCTATCTATCTATCTATCTATCTATTTAATGTCTAAGTTTTAAAAATTATAATATGGAAAGATTGAGTGAAATTGAAGACATAATTTACACACTCTCGAAATATCAAAAGTGGACTCTTGTAATATCTAAATATTATAAATAATACATACATTTCTCAATTCTGTCATCTTTATAACTACATAGGTCACTCTTAAAGTAATATGTTCTATTTATTTGCATGGAAAATACAACAAAGAGTGCAACACCATTTGATAGAACAAATTATCAGCTACATAACACCACTAATCAATTTAGTCAACACCATTAGCTATTTATTTTTGCCAGCCATGGGTAAGTGCCTTCATGCTACCTCATAAAATTGTGCACTAGAGGAGATGACCCACTGTCACCATGGCCACAGCTGAAATGCACCACCCACCACCTCACTGTGCTCACATCCACTGTTTGTTCTCCCTAAACATTCAGCAAGCATCCATGAATGTCAGTGTGTGCCATTTTTTCCACCTCAAGGAACTCACTGCTTGTAATTCATATTCGCCTCCATGTCATACACCATTTGTCAGACTGCCCCTCTCTGCCATCTGTCACATGGAAACAAAATGGACTGGAATATTGGTGGGAACATCCAACCTCTACTGCCATACCACCACCATCTGCCTCTGACGTTGTAGAACAATGTAATAAAACAGGAGGCATTACTTTGAGATCTTTTTTTGTTTGTTTGTTTCCTCTGCTAAACTGTCTGCTTTAAGAGTTGTACTTACAAGCATTGGCCAGCCCAAGAAGCTAGCACATGCTGGTGACTAGATACCATCAATGCCCTCCAGTATCCTGCATCCTCACAACAAAATTCTGATCTGTCAGTCACAATCTTATTGCATCTTTATGGCATCATTATATGTCTCTGTAATATGTTCTGCTGCACCAGCAAATCAAGAACCACTTATGTGCTCTTCTGCTTGGTAACATGTCATCTTGGACACTTTACTTGCTTTTTCCAATTATGCAGTAGAGCCTGACATTGCATATTTCAGAGGCAATGAAACTTTCACACTCTTGCTTTTATGGCAGTGCTGTGTTGCCAAAATAACACTGCATTTTCCTGGATATTAAAAAGCACCCAGGCACCAGAGTAATGGGTCCTGTGAACCTTTCTCAGAGCTAAGTAGAATAAATCCCAGTGATGAAGTCTCAGCAAGCAGAAAAGGTGAAATGTAGCAGAGTGCTGCACCTATTTGAAAAAGCATGCAGAATCCAAGTCTAAAGTATTTTGCTTCTCCCTTTAATTCTGACTCACAACTTCAGGAAAAAAGAAATATCCCAGTAGCAGATAAAAATAAAATTAACCCTTTTCCTACTTTTCTGGAGAAAAAAGAAGTAAGAAAAAAGAAAAGCTGAGATCTCATTCTGTATTATGTTTTCCTTGGATGCTGGAAGACAGAAACAACACCTTTGCATATATTTTTTATAGCCTTTATTTTGAAAGTTTCCTCATAAAAACACTGAAGAGAAAGGTAGCTAAAGTGAAATAGTCTCCCTGTTCTAGAGCTGCACAGCTAAGCTCCTTCCTAATCCTGCAGTGTCTTTAGCCACTGCACAAGGCTGGAAAACAGGCCTGACTATCAGATATCGATGCTCCACTGTAGATGTAGCCTTACTGATTTAGCTAAAATTGTGATTTACATTCAAAAATTGCATCAGAGAAGTATAATGATAGATACGGGGTGAAAGGAAGATGTATGTTTGGGGGACGTTGGTGTAGTCTGCAACTATGTTTTCCACTACTGGAGTTGAGAAATTTGTCCATTATTCCTGCTAAAGAAGCAACAATCACATAGGCTGTGACAGGTGGGGTGACAGCAATAGGATGAAAAGATGAACTGCTTCATATCCATTATAAATCTATTATTATTATTATTCAATTCTATGATTCTATATGCAGAGGACTGTTAGGGTAGTATGGTTAGGTTGCAGTTGGACTTGATGATCTTTAAGGTCTTTTCCAACCCGAGCAATTCTGTGCTTCTAGGATAATATTAGGACCTCATTCACCCGTGGCCATGCAGACTGGGTGTAGAACAAGGGTGGAATGATTATGCTACATACAAGCAGATGCCTTGCAATTACAGTCTCTTTTCTGTATCCTAAATGAGGTTGAAGGAAACATGAACACGTGTATAGATGAGTCAGTGTAAGGGGATTTGTTACGAAGAGTGAGAATTGACCTCTGTCTGCAGTGGTGAGCTCCTTGTTCCAGCTGGTTAGGAGCTTAAAGACATTAGCTAAGAAACACTAAACTGAAGACAGTGGTTCCATTAAAATGGAACAAGTGTGCCTAATCCTTCTGATGTCATTTGATTTCAGTCATAAAAGAGGAAACTAACCAGAGTGAAATGGCTGAAGACCTGTGCAAGATAGGGTCAGAAAGATCCCTCGTGCTGGATAGACTAGCAAGTAACGTCGCCAAACGTAAGAGCTCTATGCCTCAGAAATTTGTTGGTAAGAGTTAAAAGTTTGCTGTCTCCTAAAAAATAAAACAAAACAAAATTAAAAAAAAAAAAAGAAACAAACAACAAAACCCTCACAAGATTTTCACTTTTGCTTTATGATTTTACTTGTTTTCCTAAATTAGCAATATTTATCTGTATATCAGCAGATATGGCAAAATGTTGGGGGAAAAAAACCCAAAACACTACCAAACTTCTAAATTATACATTTCTACAGGTTTAATTTTACACATCTGGAGATCTATTTTAAGTCTCCTAATCTGCTTCTTAAAGCTTATGAACCAGATCTTCCCAAAATCAACACAGGTTCCTGAAGCTGCCTCGAGAACCTGAAAATGGTCTAAGAAATAGAATTTCCTACTGGGAAAGTATTTGACCATACTGTCATGATTATTTTATTAACTTCTTAAATGATCTCCAGATCAGGGCATATTGGTATATGTGGATTAATTTGTGAATTGTTCGACCTTTAAAAAGTCTGTATACTTTTATGGCTCAAAACGATAATGAAAATAAATGTATATAGTTCTGAGAATACCTAAACGAAAATATGTCTGTGTATATTCTAAGAGTAGTGCAAAAATGTCATGGCCATTTGCACCTAGTAGTTGTGTTAACAATGAAAACATGGAGGCTACACCTGTTTCGTTCTTATAAGCCTTGTAGCAATTAATGGTTAGATCAGGTCTTTAACAGTCAAACTCACAGACAATATCAGCCATGCTGGGTTAGTATTAAATGAATAACAAGATGGGGGATCAGACAACAGCATACACTCTTTTGATTTACTTGCAGATCTACTTTTGATTTTCTTGTAATTTTCTGGACATTTATATATAATATTATTCTGTAGTAGACAGAGAAAACTAAAGTCTTTGGAAAAAAAAAAATGTTAAGGAGGTCTTCAGTCAAAAGTCAAGGCCTAGTCAAGTCAAAGCTAGACAAGTTTACGGGACAGAAATTCAAAATCTACATCCTTCAAAGAGGACACAAGGATAAATGGAAACTTAGTTTTTCCGAGACAAGAGAAGGAGAATTTCAGCTATGGCTAGAACAAAAAATAGCAGTGGAAGGCCAGCATGTCCAAAGTCAACTTTGTAGGAGGTGGTCAAGGATAAGAAATGATTATGCTTACATAGGGAATGACAAACGAAGTAGCAGAGGTAGTTACCAAAATTATATCCACTGTGTGGGACTCGTTCAGACAGCCTCATTGCTGATTGTATTAGGCAAAAATACTAATTCTGTGAAAGTTCCAGGAAGACCAGAAGTGTTAAAATTTCAAAGGTATTAGCAAGAATCCTATGTGCAGTATATCAGTGGGTGTGGACTGTTTCTTTCATTCTCTTTTTCCCTCTTCACCCTGAGAAACAGTAAAGACAGCCAGTTTAACTATGAGTCTTAAGAGAGCAGTTTCCTGTCAGTTCGTTATTCACGGTGCAATGCAGGAAGACAACATGCTGACAGTAGATACTTAGGGAAAATTGCTAATCTTGACAAGGATGAACTTTTTTAGCAAGAAAATGCCCCCCAATCTTTTCCTTTCCAATCCTCACCTACTGCCTCACGTAATAGGTAAATTCCTGATTAACACAAGGTTGGGCTATCTGGTTAGGGTAATAAAACATGCTTATTGCTCCTGTAGATTACTATGTCATCCCAATCTCCATGCTGAATCCCAGGATTCCCAAATGGAATTATTTGCCTAAGAGAAAGATTGTCTGCTATTTCACTCATTGTTCTAAATGTTCTAAAAACTAAATCCATTACCTTTCAAATGTGAGATTGTTCACCACATTAAACTAGTTATCTGTAAAATTCTTTGACAGCAAAAGTCTGCATGAAGTCCTCTATGTTTTCTAAACTGGAATAACTCCAGACCTGAAAACAGAACAGGGTCTTCCATACTAGGGAATCAGAACTACAAGTGATGCACACGTTTATCATGTTTGTAACAATAAGCAGCAAAGGAAACCAAGGAGAGGAAAAATAAATAAATAAACAAATAGAGAAAAGCCTGCATTCACTGGATGCATATGTGTTACTATTTAAATACTTGCTACAGAAACATGAAAAGTGCAAAGCTTGAAGTGCATCAAACCATTAGCAGTTTAATTTACTTATGCTCTAATAACCACAGAAATGAGTTATTATTTTTAATGAGCGCGAGTATTATCTGCATTACCCAGATGTAGAAATGATACCTGCCTGCCTCAAGTTTGGGTATTTTCAGACAGCTCTGATCATATATTTCTTATGGGCACTTGATCCTGTCAGTGCAACTACCAACTAGTTATGCTACATAAAGCAAATACTACCCAAGAAACTGCTATTAAAATTATATCTTCCAGATCCCAAAATTTTGTGTATAATAAAAACCAGTTCAGCTTTTCAGTGGTACACAGTGTAAATGGAATACAAACGATTTTGACTTTCTTTCTTCCCCTATGAATTAAGGGTATATGTTCACATTAGGAGATTTTTTCTATGTATCATTCAAGGGTCTTTCACATCTCCTATTCTGAATCTTAGGAGTCAAAATCTAATTCTGAATCTTAGGAGTCAAAAACTGCCTGAGAACTGTAGCATTAGAATGGGTAAATCTGATATACATGCATATATATATGCACCACGTTAGTGGGGTGCTCAAGTTGGCAAAATGATGGGGTAAGGAAACAAAAAGAAGCAGGAGTTTGTGCAGTACAATGAGAAAGTGTCTATACATCCCTCATAGGAACTTCTGCAATGCCAGCAGTGTTTCTTTCTCTGCTTACATAGCATGCACAAAACAGTACGAAACCGTGTATCGTGGGAAATGCTGACAGTAGGACTTTCTACAGTTGAGGTCCATTATTGCCCGAAGTTTTCTAGGCTGTACTCTTGCTCTTCATTGACTTTCCCTGTTCAAGATGAATAGAAACTGGGTGGGAAATCACTGAGAAATTAAACTGTGGATCTTCTGGTAATTTTTCCATGTTCCTAGTAATGTTTATTTTAGTCAAATTAGGATACATTTGATGATGCCATTTATATTTTGGGAGCTTCAGGAAAAAGGAGGGGAAAATCTAAGGTCTACAAGCAAATGCTTTGTTGATCAGGAAACGGTGACAGCACTACAGACCTCACAGAGATGTTTGTGGCTTTCACTGAATTTCCCAAGACTTCTTACAGAGTGAGGAAAGACATCCAGACTGTAGCTAATGTGGTACTGGTAGTTCCTAGGAATCTATGGGATTTTTTCATTTCTCTGTTGTTGCCCACATTTATTATGGGCCTCATAACACTGATGGTTTAAAGCAGTGTTTGAGAAAACTGTTCATGTTCATAAAATCAGTGCCCATGACTTAATAGTTTTTCTCACTCCTAACTTTCTATTCTATGCTGTTTTTAATCCTATTCGTCCAGGAATTTTGAGAGATTGTCATATTCAGTACTCCAAGTGGGGCTATCCAGAAAGCAATACATCAGTGTAATCCAATTAAAAAAAAAAAGAAAAAAAAAAAGGTCTCCCATAGCTTTGTCTTCCCAAATCAGAATCAGTAACAAGTAATTGTGCTCTTCCCCTGCCTTTCTATGTCATGGGAAAAATGTCTTCCAACTATGAATGCACTTACAAATTTTCCTTAGTTCTTTTTTCTTGTACACTATAATTTTTTTCAAGGAGAATCTGGAGCTTTTCTAAATGTGTCTAATGTATGGCTTGTTTAAAAAAACAGGTGTGGGGGGAAGGTTGCAATACTGAAAATTTAATTTTTATTTGTTGCTGTGGGAAATTACATATGAGAACATTAATGATATGGGTTGTTTGTAAGAAATTGAATATTTAAAACACACATTTTCTACTCTAAAATCTTAACATTTTGGAAAAAAAAATGATGATGTCCTTCATGCAGTGAAACATAATGTCCAGGCTCCCTGTAACTGTGCTGGTACACTTAGCCACAAAGGCATGCCCCAGTCCACTGCTGGAGTCAGATGAGGGAGTCCAGTTAGAAAGGAGAGGATGAAACACTCAATCTACAGCTCCCACAAGTCCCCATATATCTGTCTTCTCCTACTTGCTTTTCCAGAAACCTCAGATTATTTTTGCAGGTTAAAAAACGAACCAGTTTTCTGACCAGCTGTATTAGAAAACTGCGAGTACTATAGGTGAATTTCAAAGGTGGATTCGATCAACTCTTGTATTTCATGTTGGGTTTTTTTGGGTTTGTTTTGTTTTTTTAAAACATGGCATTCATTTCCTTAATTGTGTAGAAATCAGTTGTCTAACTCCTGACTGTTTTTCACTGCAGGTGAGAAGTGTCTGTCTGATCTTCCATATGATGCCACCACCAACTATGAGAAGGAGAACGAGATAATGCAGACCCACGTCATAGACCAGGCCATTAACAATGCCATCAGTTACCTGGGGGCAGAGTCCTTGCGTCCCCTTGTCCAGACTCCTCCGGTTGGTTCTGAAGTGGTGCCCGTCATCAACCCCATGTATCAGCTCCACAAACCTCTCGGGGACAATCAGACTCGCTCCAACCATACAGCTCAGGACAGCGCAGTGGAAAACTTGTTGCTGCTCTCCAAACCTAAATCAGTCTCCTCTGAACGGGATGCCTCTCCCAGCAACAGCTGCCAAGACTCAACAGATACGGAGAGCAATAATGAGGAACGCAGTGGTTTAATTTACTTAACAAACCACATAGGTCCCCATGCAAGAAATGGCATATCTATAAAAGAAGAAAGCAGGCAGTATGATGTCTTAAGGGCAGGTACTGACAATTCCCAGGATGCTTTCAAAGTGATCAGCAGCAATGGGGAGCAAGTGAGAGTTTACAAGTGCGAACACTGTCGAGTCCTTTTCTTGGATCATGTGATGTATACAATCCACATGGGCTGCCATGGGTTCCGCGACCCTTTTGAATGCAACATGTGCGGCTACCACAGCCAGGACAGGTATGAATTTTCTTCCCACATAACTCGAGGAGAGCACCGTTTCCACATGAGTTAAAACTCCTCAGGCACAGCTCCAGTCTCAACAACTACATTACTGCAGCTGCACAAGCAACAACAGCAACAAAGCACAAGACTAGTGGACAGTAAAAGTACAAGAAAATCAAAAATTCAGATATATTCTCCCACAAGGAAAGATTTTTCTTTTGGTAGCATGTGTTGCAACTCAGTTTTCTAAAGTGAATATTAAAGTTTTTACTGAAAGCATTTGATCACGAAAACCTTTAGTAATGTACGTAGGAGCTTTTGTAGTCAAATAGCTGAAAGTCCTTTCCTTAACTGATGCTTCTTGCAACCCTCCCTTGCCAAAACCGCTACCCACGCACAGAATGCACAGCGTGGATGTGAACATGAGGCAGGAATGGCCTAGCTTTCTCTCTTAACACCCTGCATACAGGGTTCATGCACCAGATGCATTTTTTTAACTTCCAGGTTTTATTTGAATGATACAGAAAGATTAAACTCAACTAAAGATTGAGGGCCCAGCCATCCCAGTTGACTTTGCAGACAGCTGGGGTGGGACTGGAACCCAACCAGAGGGTCCAGGGTTACTTTGGCAGTAAAAAGTAGAACATTTCCACCTGCAAGGGTGCTGTTGGAATTGACATTGTGGCATGCCTTGTTTGTGTCACTAGGCACACGAGCAGGTTTGTGGAAGATGTAAGAAACACCCTTGTAATATACTCTGTGAAGTATGAATTGCATTTAATGTATAGAAAAGAATATTGATGGCTCTTCCTTAAACAAATGTTTTCCCTCCCTATTCAATAGAACCCCACTTACTGTTAAGAAACTCCTCCTCTCTCTGCAGAAACAAGTTACAATGTATTTAATTTTTCTTTTTTGAGTTTTAGTTATTTAGAAAAGTATAATGTACAGTTGAGAAAAGCACTAGCTAGAAATACATGTGGGGAAAATTCTCCTTATGCACATTTCTCATTTTTTTATACTGTCTGGAAAATACCCAAATATCCCTATATTTTACCTTTGAGAAATTCCCGTTCTGCTTCCACGGATGATGTCTTGCAGATTTTGTGGCTCTATTTGTGTTGTACTTAATTATTTGTAAAACACCGAGCTGAATTAAACCAGCTAGTCAACATTTGTAGCCTCCTTCCTCTTTCCTGGTATTTGCTATTTAAGGAGGGATCAATCCCTCAGTGGTAGCCTCTTTGCAAATGTGCTAAATACGTTGGCTTCTTGGTTAGCAAAACATTCAGAAGGCACTTGGAGCTAATGTTAGGGTTAAAAAAAAACCTGGTGTTTTGCTGAATAGAGGGCAGAGAATGCAGTACTTTGCAGAGTCCAGGAAATTCACCACAGCTTTCTCCATGGTGGATTCTGCTGCAGATACTGTAACTTCAGTTAGAATAAAAACTCCTCCAAGAAAAACTTTCTAACCCCAAACACAGCTGATGTGAAAAAGTACTGTAAAAAACTGAAGTTCCTCTTCCAAATAGTTCATTCCTCTCCCTAAACACCCTCATAATATGAAATTGATCTGAAATGAAAATTTTACAGCTGCACCAAAAGAACTCTAATTGGTGCTGCAATATTTTCTGGGCATCATTCCTAAAAACAACCTACCCGATTAACTGAATGTTTCAATCCTTTCATTCCTTATAATAAATGTATGTTCTCCACTTAAAAAAAAAATAAAAAATCATGTAACCCACAAGTTTATCTGCCTTGTAATACAGTCACACGTTCTCTCACAAGTGCAAGCACACGCATGATTATAAAAGAGATTTAATGGAACCATGAACACTTGTACCTAGGGCAATTTGGCCTGATATGCATAGTTATATTTAATACACAATTCTATTGTGGACACCCAGTTCCTCCTTCTGCTTTCACTTTTGCAGGTGTAAGTCAGGAGCAATACCACAGAAGTTAGAGGAAAAACACTGATGAAATAATGAATTACAAATACATTCTCTTACACTCTTCATATGCTGGGTCTGCACAGCAGTGGTCGGACACATGCACAGTAGTATTTTTACATTGTGTGTGCATGCAAGTATGCATAGTGAGTAGCTATATTACCAGAAGTGAATGCTGTGTAGGGATGTCCATATGCTGATGCACACGCCTACAAAAGTGAAAGCAAACTATATAGTACACTTCAGGTAGTAAAAGCACATACAAAATATCCAGTGCTCCCCTCCCAAACCTTAGTAACGTAATGTACAGGTGCAGAGCTGAATGCTCCCAACACCCTGTTTTAGCTCAGTCATGAGACCTGGCTGCTTGACACCTTACAGCCCAAGCTGGCTGCAGGCACTAAAGGATCGTGGGCCAATTTCAGGCCACAAGCGTGGGTTTTGTCAGCACGTCTGTTACGTGTTCAGTTTCAAGACAGCCTACATGTGGCAACAAGGTAAAAGGTGCCATCACTTACGTACCTTGTGTAGGGATGACCTGAAGAAGACCTTCAAGGGAGAAGCTTACGCTGATGATGGTTTCATTTGTTTTTGTTGTAATCGGGTTATTTCCATAAAGTTTAAGAGGGCTCATTTTTTTCTGCAGTTATTTGGCATATATATTCACCCACTCTTGTCCCTCTCAACCTTCAACTGATCCAGACTAAGAAGGGACAAAGTAATTTCTTACCTCTTGGATGTCATTTGTGTAGAGTTATGACTACTCTATTATTTTTGGCTGTTCTTAGATATAGGCCATTATACACCCCATGTCATCATTTTCTTAACTCTTCATTTTAAGGCACCCCAGGCTATAAATGAGGAGGTGGCAAAAGCTTACTCAGGTGGTTGTTTTTTGTTTTTTTTTACTATACAAATAAATACAAATAAAGCAACATTCATTAACCATATAAACAAGCACAGTTCCAGCTGAATTCAAAACTTCATTGGACTTAGCTTTATTAAATATGATTTCTGACCAAGCTCACTGTCTTTGCAACATTTCTGTGTACACATGTGTGTGTACGAATTTCTATGTTACTTCTCAACAGACACATGCTCTATTCATACTTTTGTGTATCACCAATTTTATATACATATATATGTGTGTGTGTGTATATATAAATATATCTAAAATGGTTCTTATCACATAATGATGCACTGTCAATCACAGTGGGTTTCTTTCCTGCGTATGGAGTTTCTTTATTTGTACTATAACAGAACGTGTTGATGTTGTATATTAAACAGTACAGTGGTATAAGTAATATTAAGATATGGTGTATCAGAGGGCATAGTCAAAAGGCAGGGGCAAACAGCATTTCCCATTCATGAAGGGGATTTGGGGGGTTATTTTTTGGATTGCTTTTGCACAAATCATCTTCAATTTGTTTAGAACCAAATGTTTCAATAATTTTATTGCACATGACAGGAAGGCATGAAAGTAGGATGCTGTGTACATACATCTAAACAAACTGTGCCCTCAGAAAACTAGCTTAGTATAATCTCCCTTTTTTCTATGCTTTGCTGTGGTGCAATAACTTAATATAGTTTAACTGAGCCGAGAAAAAGAGTAAATATGGTGAATGGCTTTAAGTTTATACCTGTGTGGAAAAAAAAAGGTAAAAAAGAACCACTTTCTAGCCCTTCCCTGGGCACTGCCTTTTCCAATAGAAACATTGCATTTACACTTTTTTTTTTTTTTTCCTGTGATTTTATATTGTAACTTTTTTTTTTTTTTTTTGAGAAAATTGTATTTGAAAAAATCATAAAAAATGTGAAATGTTATTAAGTTTTGCCTGCAAAGTGAGATGTATGTATGTTGTAAGATAATGTGGTTGGGGAAAAAAGAGAGAAGGAGAGAAGGGGAGAGAGAAGGAGAGAAAGAGAGGGAAGGAAATAAAGCACCACAACCAAAAGAGACATGAAAGCCCAGAACATTTCTGTTGCTTTCCTAGCAGTGAAGAAGCAACTGTGTACAGCTCAGGCCCTGTATGGGTGGGTGGTTGTAAGTGAGCAGTGCACAGCCCTGAGGGACACTCAATAGGCAGCATCACCCTCAGCCTCTGGTACCACACCCTGTGGTGAGTTTGTCCCTGCTGTCCTCCCAGTCCATCTTCGGTGGCCAAAAAAAGATCACACTGCTTCTGACAGGCTGCATATAGCTGCCTTGCCAAGCCACTTCCAGCTGCACAGATTTGCTACATCCCACCAGCACTGCCCTTGGCCACAAAATCTCAGGTAGCTGCTTTGTGCAGCTGACTTTAAGCAGGCTTCTTCCCTTCCAGTCAGCCCTTGCCCTTTCCTCCATCAGCAAGACTAAGCCATTACAGAACACAATTACTTCTGCATGTAGAGTCATGGTAATTCAAAAGAAAACACTGAGAAATTATTTCTACTATTTACCATAACAAAGGTGATTTCTCTCTGCGGGTGTCTCTGTTTCTTTCAAATTCCAGCACAGTAAATTTCACATCACATATTAATGCAAACAAGAATCATTGTTTTGTTTAGAAAAGGCACAGTTTATAAGTTTTAGAACTATTTACGTTTGTAAAACAGTATTATTATGAACAAAATGAGATTTAAAAAGCCCTTTGGTATCGTAATCAATTATTTTACAGATTCCTAAAACTAGATATTCCTCAAGTTACTTGCATTTATTTTCATCATCAACTATTACTATTTTTCTGTAAGAAGGAAGATTCCAATGTCACCATAGCCAGTTCTCGGTAAATGAACTGAACTATACTCTTCAGTTTCAGCAAATGGCTCTCCAAGAAATTGAGATGTTAAATGATAATAATCACAAAAAAATAGACTAAATGTAATATTCCCAGCAGAAATTATTAAATCCTTGAACTTACACAGATTTAAAGTTTGCATTGCTAAAAACCCACGGCAGGTATTTCTTGTTTCAAAGACTTTCTATCAAATCATCTTACTTATGCTTTTCCTACTCTCTTAACTTGATTAAATGGTACCAGAAATGGCTGTAGGTGGGAAGATACGCAATGTTACACAGACACCAGTGAGCATTTGTAGCTGTGAGTCCCCAGCCAGGATTCCCAATCCATATTTAAGCATCTACGCATGTGCTCACCAACTAATGTTTTCTGATCAGTCTTTAAAATCAAGAAACAAACTGAAACAGCCATGATTCTTCATGTAGATATCAAAATAAGAACTCAGAACCAGATCTGGAGTACAGAGATCTGATAATATCATTATTTCCTACTTTTTTTTTCTGGGTGAGGAAAAAAAAAAATCACTTGGAGAAAAGTGCTTAGGAGCGTTTCTGACTTTCCCAACAGATTGAAAATATTGCACCACTTTTGCAAACTGGGTTGCACCTGCAATCAAAAGACACGACCTACTGCTTGTTTGGAAGGAAAATGGTGCACGAGACCAAATTGTGGTCTTAATGCAGCATAAAGGACCAAAACCCATCAGAACTGGTCTGTAAAAGGTGCCAGAATTGGGTAACAGAGGTCTTAGGTCTTAATTTTAAAAAGAGGTCCATTATCCCAGTTTCCTAGTTTTAACTTCTGGCTTTTTCTCCAACTCTGAATTTCCAGGGCTCCTGAATGCACAATTTTCACCTAAATCACTGGAAGTTGTTCAAGCAAAGCATTTCTGAAATTGTGCCACTGTTGCCAGAAGATAGGTACCCTCCAGAAAAGGAGGACCAACGGATTAGCAGTTTTACTGAAAATGGGATAGATGGGAGTGAGAAATACAAAGATGGGCTTCAGAGAGCATCACTTTCCAACCAAAAAAAATGGACTGCAGCAAGCACAGCTGAAACTACACTGTGCTAAAAGAGACTACTAACTGCAGTGAGAGTTGAGCTAACTGCTAATTTATTTAAAGTAAGGCCTCACTGCTTTAGAGAGGACCCAGGTTGCAGAACAATTCCCAGTTTTATCTGTCCCGACCACACGTATGAGGCATGTGAGTGACAGAGGGCAGCTGCTGCTGTTTCTGCCGCGGGTGGTGGCTGCAAATCACACAAACCAACGCCTTCCTGTCCCTTGGGAGAGAAGTGAAGGTTCTGGTTTATAAGCAGTTAGCAAAAAAAAAATACAAAAATCTACACCTTGCAGCAGACAGCGAGCCCAGGGCTGGCGGGGTGAGGAAGTTAATCAGCACCAAGCAGGCTGTTCGGGATGAGGCCAAACAGATGGCTCGTCTCTGAAACGGCAAAACGGGAAGCAGATGTGGCCACCGCTTCTCCCCATGCATAACTGGGAACCAGCCGGTTGGTGAGGAAATTTGCATAACAAGGATAATTTGGTATCAAAACTGTCCCTAGAAGTGATCTGAATGGATCTGGGCACAGTTGACAGTTTTCACTTCTTGTTTCCCACTCGGTGTTCAACCAGATTAAATTTTAATGTTGAGCCGCCAGTCTGCCCGAGGTTACTCTCAGCACTTCCCAGGGAAAGCTGCGTCGCAGGCAGGGGGAACTGCGCTGAAGCTTTCGGGGCCAAAACCCTCACTTGTTAAGCCGGTGAAAATGTCAGTGACTTATTTCAGCAGGCTCTGATTATCAATTTAAAGCCTACAAACTCCACGTCATTCCACAGGCAAACAGTAAAACAGATTCTGAGTGAATACCTTCTATTTGCGTGCACCAGAGCAATGGGAACCAAGTGAGATGCAGGCCTGGGGTGAAGCCCGTGGAAGTTCTTTCTTGCAAGGGGCAAGGCAAGGCAAACACACCAGCCCCTCTCCTCACCTCCCCAGCAGTCCCTAGGGCACTCCCTACGGCCTCAGGGGTCACTCAGAGCCTACAGACAGTGTGCTGATGCTTCAAGAAAGTGGGTTGGAATGAAACTTTACCAGAACAACTCAGAAAACAATATAAATACTCAGGGAGAAGTTTTAACACATATGTACGATACGCTACATATAAAGGAGGGTTTTCTTTATCTTCCTCTCTATTTTTCTTGCAGATTGTAGTTACATCTGTTTGGCTGCAGCTTTGTAGCATTTCCATTGCATTGATAAGGACTAAATACTGCAGCCTTTATATGCATTCAAAATTAAAAGACAGATCCTTAAAATTCAGGGCTGTTCAAATACAGATTCAAACATTGCAGATTTGTTTAACTGGTGGTTGTAGAATAAAAAAAAGTATTTTTATCGTGGTACAGAGATGCCTGTGCTTAACCAAGGGAAAGACTGCGAGACATTCTCCCTTGTGTAGGATCAAAAGAGAAATTAAATACTGCTGAAAAACATATTTGCTGGCACATGTAACAGAAGCACTGACATGAATTTTACTTGCTGTCTTTCTTTAGCACAGCACATTTAAGATTTACCCCTCGCATCTCTGAAGTCCTAGTCTGAAACGTTAAAAAACTATTTTTGCATTGCATCCAGTCACTAAGCTGACATGAATAGAGTCTAACAATATATATAGTACTTCATTTGCATAGTCTATAGCAAATGCACTTAACACACTTCCACATATTGGTAGGGTGGGTTTTTTTTTAGGCTCAATTAAATATTATTACAAATTAGAATGATTACTTCTGCTTTGGAAACATCTGCCTTACCATTTTAAATAGAAGTGCCTAAGGTAAAAACCAGTTTTAAAAGGTCTGATATTAAAATAGTACCCATCAGGAGAATTCTACTGAAGTAACCCAAGTAAACGTGAATGAGGGAAAATAATCAAGCTGATGAAGAACTCACTAATAAAACACCCTGCAGTTCACATATCTACAGTGCACTGCTTCTCCCTAAGTCATAAATACACTGCGTGTAATGGACCTTTTAACAAAGACTGGATCCCAATCTGCAGAGAGAGTAGAAATCAGCAGAAAGCTGATCTAACGGAAATGTTAAAGCAGTATTAGGATGACAGTGAAATTCACGCATTAGTGGATTAAGAAATCTAAAATTAAAGACTTTCAATGAAATTCCAGGGCCTGAATCAGAACAGAGAGACTACAAGCATCTGTTTGAGTTTGTAAAACAGTTCTTGATGGCTGAATCATAATTTGGCCATTGAAGGTAGGGGCAAATGTACCATAAGTGATGAGAAGACCAGAAGGGAAATGAAGGGTGAATTGGGTGGAAAAATTAACACATCAAGTTCAGCAGAGATGAAGAAAGAAATTACTTTCTACCATAAGGGTTATTACCACAGAATTAAGAAAGGCCAAAACCAGTGCACTTCAGGAAAAAAAAAAAGACAATATTCTTAATATTTGGCCATCTTTTATACTATGAAAGAGTTGGCCTCTTTGCCTTGATTATTTTTAAATGTAAAATCAAATTGTGAAATAAAACCACTTTTTGTTTGGATATCAGCAACTTCCCACCCTCCCCTTGCAAAAAAATTAATAAAAAATCCACATGGCCAATGCAGGTGTTCTTGCTATACATTCATACTTCCTTTTTTTCTGCAATACCTGACAAAGCAGAGTCACATAGTGTAAATCCTTCTTAACAATCCTTTTCAGTTTGTCATCAATGCTAAAATATTTGCTTTTGATATTTCTTAGTATTACAGCCTCTGGAGACATAGTTCTGGAGAATATAAATTTTTATTTCAAATATAGGAGATATTTAGCTCTCTTGACTGGGTGTGAGAAGAGGGGAATTATTACAATAAATAGATTTCTCTTTAGTGACTCAGAACAAAATAGGAATACTATTTTATCTTATTATCTTTAAACTTACTCCATAGCTTCCAGAAGAGCTGGTAAAAGGAACCATTACTGTGAAACTATTAAATCCTTCCCCCTTTCCTGAAAGGGAAACTGTGGCAAAGCCTGAATTCCTTACGCAAGATCATGCAATGAGTTAGTGACAAAATCAGAACTGGCAGCCAGGTCTTCTACCACTTGCTTATCTGCTAACCACAAGCTAGGCTTCCTCTTCAGTGGGTCATAAACTCAGGAGTCCATATTTGCAGGCCCTGGCACTAAACTCAGAGCTGTAAACAAAAGCTGTAAAAAAATCTAAGAGCTCAAATTGGGCTTTCAATTATATCAAAGTGTGTTTGCGTGTGCGCACTATATGTATCTAATTCAAAACAGTTAATAATTTGTGTATATTCAACCAACAGATGCTATTTTACCTTCCTTTACTGAAAGATCTTATGCTACCTAAATTTACGGAACGTTTTGGCCTAGCATGCAAAGATACATAATCTTTTCCATGATCAATTGTTGCAGTTAGACAACATTTGCTTTGCAAATGTCTCGAAACAAAGCATAGATAAAAGAGAAAATGATACTGGAAAAGAGGTCTTCTGTCTGATTTTTCTGTTTTCCTGTAGAAAAATAATGAGCTTTACAACAGATGTATCGTATATAAAGACATACAAAACCTGTTTTGTGGCTGGGATGCTTTTCTAAGCTGGACAAAAAAAAAAAAAAAAAAAAAAAAAAAAAAGATCAAACTGCTCTATTTAGCATCTCAATTATCTCAGGGAAAATAAAGCAACAAACAAAAAAACAACAATGGAAACATTGTGCTCCAAAGAAAAGGAAGCATATGATGAATTTAGTTTGCAGGCACATTTACAGCAGAAAACAGAAGGCTCACTGGAAACTGCACAAATACCAACATGCAAAATAGAAACTTCAGATAAGCTGTGGAAAGAGGGTGGGATTTCCAGAAAATAGGGAAGGACTTGTTACACCCTCCTTGTCAAATTTTGCAGGATCACCACATCTTCTCTGGAGAAACAGTATGTGCAAAGGGGAAAGCTAACAGCTTTCCTTTTGGTTCTGCTTCTCCTAAGTGCAATGCTTGCCCAATTTCCTTTACAATTAGATAAATATCCAAGTCAAAAGGTCAGCTTTTCCACATGCTACTGTGCCATGTGCTTTCTCCACTGAGCCTCTGGCCACTTAAATAATTGGGAATATCACATCAGTATCTAACTTTCTCTGAACTCAATACACATGCTGCACTAATCTTTAGGAAGCTAAAATGCCGGTGTGATGAGAACAGGCAGGATCATGTCAGCTAGCAGCTCTGAGGAGCAGCTCTCCAAAAAGATGTACAGGAGTGGAGGGCCCTGCTGCTAAACACCACACCACGGGATGCTGCACAGCTCATATTTTTCAGTGCTGAAGGTATCCTTGGAGCTTTCACTCCAGATAAGCAGAATAAAGGCTTTTTCACAGGGCCTCGCATAGTCTCACTCTGTAACCTCTCCCACCATGAGTGCTTCCTGACAGCATTGCAGTTGGAGTCAAACCACTGCTTACACATGCCCTTTGCATTCAGCCTGGGACGTGCCCTGCTGAGGCTGATCTGTTCCTCCAGTGTCAGAGCTGCAGCAAGTGCACATAATGATGTGGGAACAAAGCAGATTGTGCCACAACCCTGACTCTCAGCCATTAGACAACTGCCTCACAGGTATCCATCAGCCGCCGGCCTCAGCTACGTTGCCTCACAGGGATGTGTTCTCCTCTACTGCACACCTTGGCACGTTTGCTGGCATGGAGCTACAAAGCATACATCCAGGAGAAACAAACACCGAGAGTCCAGGGAGCAGAGCAGAGGGAATGGTAAATTTAATACAAAGATATTTGTGGGACAGTAAAACACTAAAAGCTAGCCTTGTTTTAGTTTCAATCTTAACTATGAATCAGGAAAATTAGGATTTCAAACTGACTTATGGGATTTTTGAAAAAAACGTAGGACAAATTTCTAGACCTCATAGAGTTCTTTAGCCCATGTCAGGCAGAAAAATGAAATAAATGATCCAACAGTGTCACTCTCCAACCAAGATACAAGAAAGCAATATTATGTGGCACAGCAGCATCACCAGAAATGCTAACAGAAGACCTCATTCTACTCCAGTGCCCATCCCTAGCAAGATTTCAGTAGCTGCACATTCAGAGCTACAGGAAATCTCTTGAGAAAGGTATTATAACCATTTCCTCTCTTCCCTCAGACAGCTGGCCTGTAAAGTGCATACTGTTTCTGAAGAAGGAGGATTGCAATGGTATAGTGCCTTTCACTTGCCCATCCACGACACTGCTGTGTGCTCATGCATTTCCAGGGATTTGCCAAGCAGCAGTATACACTGTTAAGATCAGATGTGCAGTCCAGCAATTTGTTGGTTCAACAAAAGGCATCGCTGAAACAAGCTGTCTGACTCAAAGAGCGTATACTTCCTGTTGTTGGCAGAAAGTGAGACTTCTCACTGTTCCCCCTTGCTTCCTTTAAAAACAGTGCCAGGAATCGATGTAAATTGGCTGCAAAGCATCTGACCCACAAAGCAGGGAAGTGAGAAACTGCAGGACTTGGGAAGATAAAGCAAGATCAGCCACCCATGTTTAAACATCTTATCTATATACATATATATATATATATATATATATATAAATATATATATATATATATATTTAAATATCTTTTTTCTGGTTAATGATTTTTTGATTGCATCAGCATGTTTCCCTTGATGTTTTCAGCATCTCCTGAGAATTCTGCCCAATTCCAAAATTCACAAATAACTGCAGTGGTTTCTTTAGTCATAAAAACTATCTGCAATACCAACCACAAACAGACAGGCTTAACCCTGCCAAGACAACTCAATCAAACCTTATTGGAGGGATCATCCAGCAAGCTAACTAATTACCCAACACATAGGAGCTGACCCCTCTGGGATTTCTGTCAAATGAGTCAAGAGAAGGCCTCTGTACTGCTGCTGCAGCAGTAGTGCCAGAAATTTAAGCCTATTACGAGAGCACTAATGATTTTTACTGGAGAGACAACATGAAGAGAGCAACAAATGCCACTTGCTGTCAATGAAACATCAAATGAATTGAGTGTTGAATTAATTGGATTCAGCCCCCTGCTAAACTAATCTAAACTGTCTGGAGATCATGAAATGAATACTACACATACCTGCTCTTTTTTTTTTTCTCTTCTGCTATTAAAGTCCTAAAAACAAGGATGTGCATCCACACAGATGAAATGTATCAGCATTTTCACCTATTTGCACAACTGCAGTATAACATTGCAGCCTGAGATGCACGCTAGAATTAATTTTTATATGTCCTGTTTATTAACAAATAGTTCTAGGGATGCTAAGCTGGTTTACATAGCTCCCTGCACAAAATTAAATTAAATAAATAAATAAAATAATAATATAATAAGTAAATAAAAATTTAAAAAATCTAAGTCCACCAAGCGAATCATCAGTTATCCTAAATTAAGTAACAATAACAAGTCATTCATACTGCATGATTTTAACTGGCAAAAGAAGGGAATAACTTTGACTCCTCTTGGTCTTTCCTTAAGAAATGGTGTGGACTTCTTTGGGAAAAGATCCCCATCTGGTGGCAGGCTATAAAAAGATCAAGTCAACACTACAGGCATTACTTTCCCTTACAAAGACTGAAGTTAACCAGACATGGAGTGGACTCACTGTAAGTTTTTCCTCCATAAAGTTCTAAAACTTATATAAGATATACTGAGCAAGGCTTCTTTTAGTTTTGTCGAGGCTGTCCTAAATGCATGTCTCACTATTAAATACTCACTTTCTCCTGTGCAGTGTGCTTTCTAGGCACTGCTAGATATTTCTTCCTCTCTTTCTCCTGTCAACGCAACCCACCAACTGCAGCAGATGGATAAGAGAATGAAGAATACAGGCAATAATTTTGTAGTTAAACCTGTGAATACCATTTTTGGGTAAATCTGTATAATTTCTGGAGCAGGTGAAATGGATCCAATACAACTTGCCTCCCCAAGGCTTTGTAAGCTTTAGTCCAAGGACATAAGTGCACCTCAAGAGTGGCTGTCCCACATGGGGGCACCAGTAAGGCTGTTATCACATCCACCACTCTCCAAGAGTTAGGATTTAAGTTTATAGATTTAAAGCCAATTCTAGGCATTCAGCCTAGAAACCTAAGTAACCTAACATTCGCAAGCTCTATGACATTTACAGACACAGCATTAGCACACACCGCTAGTGGATAACATCAAAAGTTTCTGAAAAATTGATCTTGAGGTTCTTGCATTGCTTTGGTGCAAAACTTCTGATTTTAGAGCAACTTCTGCAATCACATTTTAATTACTACTTTTTTTTCAATCAACTGTAAGACTTACTGTCATACGGCAGTAGGGCACCACGTTAAGCAATTTATCAATAAGCTGGTTGAAAAAAATCACTACAACATGTTCAGAAAATAACAGACTAAGAACAGAATGCAGGAACAAATTTCCTACTACTTCTTCCCTTGTTGCTACAAGCATATTTTCTACCCTCTCCTTCCCTGCTGTTACAGGTATAGCAGTGCAGAGTTTTGGTGACTTTCTAGAAAATGCAGTTTTTATTTTTTCTAGTCTTACACCATAAATACCAAATAGACACTTTTATACAATGCTTAGCCATCAACAGATACTGAAAAGATACTGTCATTGCTGAAGTACTTAAAAATACACCTTTATTATACTTTTATATATAATCAGTTTTCCCACAACACTTTTCAATTTTCTTTCTTGACTTCTTTTAAGTTTTCTCCCTTTCTTCTAGTTAGATGTCAAGTTAGGGCATCCAGAGCAGCTTGCAGAAACCATTTCCTGGAACGTACACTTATTCTGAAAAAAAAATCTCTCTTCAGAATTTAAGAAAAGAGGCTATGTTCTTCACTGCAAGAGATTTATATCCATTCTGGCAAGCCATGCCAGTATCTCCAATTTGTCATCCATCCCTGTTGGGTTTAGCAGGAGGGCTGAGAGCAGCAACTTCTTCTGGCACAACGGCTAAACACAAATTGGATGTTTCCATCTAACTAAACACAAATTGCTAAACACAAATGGAATCTGTCAGCTACCACAGTTCAAAACCCAGTGCTCTACAGACTGCAACTACTTGTTACTACATACAACGCGACTGTGGGCTGCAAACTCAGGCAGCTGAGGAATGGAAAGGCAATAATTTCTTCTAACTTGAATCACCATATCTTGTAAATAATTGGTATGCAAGAAATGCAATATACTGAGAGCATTCAAACTCCCTATGTCAATCTCACATCTTTTATTTTTATATTAGAAAAAAAAATCCACAGCTGACATAATAATAAAGGCCAAAGTTCTCCTTCTTCGGGGTGTTATGTACATTAGCAGAAGCTGCTGCATGAAAACTCTTATAAGAAATTTTGACTACATCAGATTTGCAAGTGTAAGCAGTCATTAGTTGAAATGGGTACCAAATATAAGATGCCACATTAACCATGAAGTCTACAAGCTACTTTACCTGAAATAAAGCTGTGCTCTGGTCTGAACATAGGCTTAGTGTTGAAAAGAATTTAAGACCACATGCCCCTCTTACTCCTAGTTAGGATTTACTATATTCTGACTCCCACCCAGCTAATGACGCCAGTCATGCCCAGATGGAGAAATGGCAATCTTTCTTTCCCATAGTAACTTACCATGAGGAGGTACTGCATCATCTCTCTTCCACCCAAAAAGCATATTCAGTTTCTTCTTCAACATGTCTGCAGTTGATATTCACTTTCCTCAAGCCTTGCCTTCTGGAAAACATTGCCTTTTGCTTGCTGCTGCAATTTCCTCCAGAAGAAAACAACTTAATAGCCCTCTTGAGCAGGTAATATGCCTTGGCAACACGGGAGTTAATTACCTTCCGTGACTCTTTCAAGAGTCTTCTGCGACTCTTACAATATAAATTATTAAATTATTGCAATACCAGTGCAGTTAATTGTAAAACCGTTTTCAAAGTGCAGTTATAGCCGAACTGAAAGACCATAAAAAATTTTGCACAAGTCCTTCCTGCATCAGTGTCACTGTTTTCCTTAGCGACTTCAATGATAGAAAAGAGAGGTTCCACTGCGTAACTTTGTTGTTGGCAAAGTTGGGAAAGATGAAGAAATGCAACAATTTCTGAACAATTTTCTGAAGATGACCTATAATGTAAAGAGAAAAAACAAGCATCATACTCCAATGAATACTTCACCTGTCACACACATTCAGACCTTCAGTTCTACACTAGTTCCAACCCTGGTCATTGATGAGCACTGTCCTAGTTGAGCTAAATCAATGTGGGAGAGAGATGAACCCACAGAAGCGATCAGAATTCTAATGGACAGGACATCTTTAGAAAGATGTAGAAGATGTGTGTGGTCCAGATAGTATAATAATATCAAGTGACAGCAGATATCAACAGTAGTGGCTAAGAAGGTGATGAGTAGAGCTTTCCCCGCATCAGTGAGTAATAAGAATAGGATAAGGCAGAAAAAGTGTACATTATACTAACAGAGATGAGGCATTAAGGAAGAATCTTGCCTTCCTTCCATCATGCTAGAGAAGAATCAGGTCAAGAGAACTGTTTCACCAATAATGAACATTAAGTATTTACCGAATTGTGTTTGCATAGCAGCAAATGCTGTATGTAGAGCAGATCCTAAACATCATCACAAGATCACATGCATTCAAAGTAAAGTCAGCTTATGTCCAAGAAGAGACAAATAGTTTTATAATTGTTGGATAAGGGCAAAACAAGTACCAGGAATCACAAAAACTAATTCACATGAATTCTGTGTGAAATCAGAATTTTGTGATCTCTTAGAGCGCTTCCCAGACTTGTAATTTTATAATAATACAATTTTGGCTCTTCACATGAACTTTCTGACTTAATGGGACTAAAGCAGGTAATACTGATTCATCAGTACAATTTTAGCTTATAGCTACAGCACTGTACGATTGCTTTGCTGCAGTTAAGATAAAGAATGGCAATAAAATATTAACAAGTAAAGAAATCTATGCCTTGAAAATTTCATATCATCAGCATCTTCACTAAGCACTATAATTATGTGAGTTGTTCCCCTGAAGGCATCTATATTGGGTGCAGGTGTGAAGGTTTTGGTAGTGGGTGGGGAGGTACGGGTGGCCTCCCATGTGAAGAGGTCAGGGCTTGCCCAGTGGCAGATACAGATGGTTCCAGTTGTCATCACAGTGAACTCTCTATAGAACGCAGCTGAGCTCATCAGCTACATGTATGGTGTTTCTGGGAAAAAAACATATTTAAGGAACAGGACAGGGGAAAACAAGACAAAGAGAGCTCTAGGAGGAAAAAATGAGAAGAGTGAGAAACAGCAAAATGAATGCAAAGTTCAAAGAGAAAGGCGGAGATGCAGATATTTGCTGGACTGCAAAGCAACGCTGTTGACCTTACAGAGCTCATGCTGGAGTAGATATCAGATATCCCTGAAAAAAACTGGTGTGCTGGAAGCCTATGCTAGAGCAGAGGGAAAGCATAAGAGGGAAGGGGCTACAGAGAGGAACCTCTGTGTGCTGACCATAACGTCTCCGCTGTACCACCTGGAGAGAAGAGTGGAAGTGAAGTTTAAAGCAGCAGGGAAGAAAACGGTTGTTAGAACGTTTTCCTTTGTTTTTCACTACCCAAATCTCTTCTGACAATAAACTTATTTTCCCTAGATTTAATCAGTTTTGCTCACAACACTAACTGATAAGCCATCTGTCATTATCTGAACCCACTACCTCTCTTTTCTGCTCTATTCCATAGGCAGGGGAACAAGCAAGCAGATGTGTGGTCATGTGGCTGTTTGCAAAGCTACCCCACCAGTATCTCTGTAGTTAAAGGAACTGCTCCTAAGACTTCTTTCAAAAGCGTCCCAAACCTGAGCTATCATTTAAATATAAAAGGAAAGTGTGCTAATGAGCTTGAAGACAAGTGCAAGGCGTTCTTTGTGTAATAGCAGTTCTCAGCATCTTAGTAAACACAAGTGTTCACCATGACCAGTCTGCTCTTTCCAAAAAAAATTATAACTTTTATAGGAATTTTTTTTTTGCTTGTTCATTTGATGCTTTTGTTGCTGATGTTTGTTTTTGTGTCTTTTTTTTTTTTTTTTCCTAGTTACCTGCTGGTTTGGGAGTAGTAATGTCTAATAGAAAAACAAAAATTGCATTATTTCAATTGGACAATCTTACCAACACTCTTAGAGGCCAGTCTGTTTTTCATCCACGTGCCATTAGTAAATGACAATCATTGCTGCTTCATCAGCTTTTTCCCTACTTGTGTTGGCACAGTTTTCTATAAATGTACATTCATCTACAGATTTCAAAATGCTCCAAGACAATTTAGCTATACAAGATGCACTGACAGGGTGAAAAGAGTGTGGATTGCAATGATTATTAAAAAGAGCTCACCTTTCCAGGACTGAAATGATTTACCTTTATTTACGAGAAACTAAGAGATTGTGCAACAAATGTTGCTGACCCACAAAACCAAAGGAGAGTCCTGCATTTCTAAGTTCAGCCAGCCAAAAAGAATAAATAATGAAGTACATAAGTTTCTGTATACAATAAACAGGTCCATTAAAATGGATTTATCCGCACCATTTCCCTTAAATTGCAATCATGCCCCACTTTTGTGCAATTTTCTCTATTTTTGTGAAATTATGCTACAGGGGAATCAAATTTTGGGTGGCACTGTTATAGTGGGTTATGAAATACACATTGGGCTAATATTGGAAGTCCTGCTGACTTGAATCCCGCAGCAAAGCCTGAATATTGCTAGATGGCTGAAGAGACTGCCATATAGTTGCATCAGTACAAAGAAAAGAAGAAAAAAGAAAGTTTCTTTTCTTCTACATGAACTTCATGGTCATGACACGAACAAAGCACGCTCATGTCGTTCAGGACTACAGAGTAATAAACAGCATAAGCAGCTGGAGGACGAATGCTGCTATCTGGTGCTGTGGTTCCATCTTTTCTCTCTTTCACAAGTTCTCTTTTGCAGAAAATAAATGCAGCAGCACCGCAATTCTTTCCCAGTCCTTGCCATCTTAGGAGGCACTTTACTGTCTATCGTCACATGCATTCTCACTTGTCTTTCCAGTAAAGCCCTCTATTAAAAAAGAAGTTTTCAGCATAAAGATGGCAATTATGTAAGATGATGAAGTTTTTATTACTCTTGAACAACTCTTGAGATTTACTAAAACAGTTAAAATTCTCTGGGGTTTTTACTCAGATATTAAAGAACATATTTTCACTGGGGTTTAAGATCTTTGCAGACAGCAGACATATTCCCTAAAGCACATTTATTGCTCCCCAACATGAGGTGTATGAGCCTAAAGTGACACAAATTGTTTATTTTTATAACCAAATCCTTCTATTTCCACTATTTCAAAAATTAAGATAAATTCGCATACCTGAATTTTTATGTCTCTGCAAAACCATCCCTCACACAGCCCATGCTTCTGAAGACACAAACTAGAACTGATTGTTAGGGCTTATTGTGATTAAACAAAAAGAAATGCTAAACTTTCCAAATTATTCCAAAATTAAGCTTCACTAGTCTCATAGCTTTCTGCAGTTCCCAAATGGCTTTAAAAAATGTTAGCTAAACAGCATCAATAATTTATCCCACTTTAGAAAAATCTTATGACTAGCTTTTAAGATCAGCTTTTTCCTAATAGAAGGAGAAATGCTTCAGAGAAAGTGAAAATAAACCCCAGATACCACTGTAGTCAGCCCTACAAAAATGAAAGCATTTCACGTATTTTCAGTTCAACTCTATCCAGCCAGTGGGCAAGGATGGATTATTTGAACAAAATGGCAGAGCCTTTCTTCAAGCCCTTAGGTAAGAATACAAAATAGAACCTAGTTAGTAATTTTACCACAGTTATTAGAAAACATTTTAAGTAGTTGACTTTGGGACACAGCGTTTCTTCTTCCTATCTAACAGCCTAAACAGCACTACAGACAGCCCTATTTCATTTCTTGTCTCCACATGAACAGGATTGAAGCTCACCAGCAGTACACCCAGGTCTCCTCACTCCCTCACTTCACAAGAGCACCATGTTCACAGGTCCTTCAAGCATTGCCATAGGATGTAAGTTCATGCAATAGTCATAGCAAAACTTTGAGCCTCCTCTTCATAGAATCACAGAATAGCCTAAATTGAAAAGGATCACAATGATCATCTAGTGTCAACCCCCTGCTATGAGCAGGATCACCAACCACTAGACCAGGCTGCCCAGAGCCTGCCCAGAGCCACATCCAGCCTAGCCTTGAATGCTTGCAGGGATGGAGGCAACTTCCCTGCCAAAAGGCCATACTTTGGCTCATTCCAGATGCTACTTTCCTCCCTTTTGCATTTGCAATTTCCATTTGCAGTCCAACCTGAAGATTGCTAGTAATTTTTTCTAGAGAAGTTTGCGCAGACATGAGGATCACATCACCCTACCCCTACACAATATGGAAAGTCCATGGCTGGCCCTGAGAGCCTACAGCCCCTTATGACCCTTGGCCTCTTCTACAGTTGTTGGTGCCCTCCTGATGAGGCATGGTATGCACACAGACACAGAATAGAAAACAAAGTCAAACGGAAAAGCAAACAGAAAGAGAGTTTAATAACAACCTGGGAATAGGCTGTTACACGACACTGTTCTCTTTCCTCCCCCCTTCTATTTTTCCATGAGTTTCTTTCCTCATCCACCATGATTCTTTCCTTCCTCTGTTCCTGTCTCCCTTCCAACTCAGTGTGCCCCCTCGTTTCCCCATCAGCTCCAGCTTTGCTACACCCCTAACCAAATTATTTAGTTCTGATATCATCTTCCCCTTAACATCAGTGAAACTCATCCATCCATCCTTCACAGCAGCTCTCTGTAATTCCTCAGTTTTTCAATGAGCTACACCTCATGCCAACACCTGGACATCTGGCTGCGTAAATTTAGAGTGTTTATTACAAAGACAGATAAAAACAAAAAGCAGCGTAGATACACTAAATGATCACAGGTTTAATACATAACAGTGCTAAAGAACTGTTTCTGCAAAAGTTACAATGCAACTATCTGCCACAGCCAAATGTCCGGTTCCAGGTTTCATAAAGCTCCAGGTCCTTCGAGGACACGCTAGGCCGCACGGTTCCAAAGGCACTCTCAAAGTCAACAAAAGCAATGGGTCGTACTTGCTCTGGCATGATGGTTGTGATATCCATGGACTGAAGACTGCGGATAGGGCCCAGAGAAGCTTCACGACACAGCTGTGTCATGTCTGCCCCAGAAAACCCATCTGATTGCTTAACTATAAGCTCGATTTCCTCTTCGCTGAGACAGTTGTGCTCCTTTGACATCAGACGAGTAACAATCTGCTTTCTAGCTGAAGCTTCTGGAAGAGGAATGTAGAGTCTCTTCACAAGTCTCCTTCGGGCAGCCTCATCGATTTCCTGGGGCCGATTCGTTGCACCAACCACCAGAATACGATCTTCAGAGGAGGTTGTTGCCCCATCTAACTGGACCAGAAACTCAGTTTTTATTCTCCTTGAAGACTCATGCTCCCCATCCCCACGCTGAGACAACAGAGAATCAATTTCATCAATGAAAATCACTGCTGGCTGTTGACATCGTGCCACAGCAAACAGCGCACGGACCATCTTTTCCCCCTCACCTACCCATTTGGAAGTCAGAGAAGAGGCACTGATGCTAAAAAAAGTAGCTCCAGACTGGCAAGCAATGCACTTGCCTATGAGAGTTTTCCCAGTTCCAGGGGGGCCAAAGAGAAGAATTCCTTTAGGAGGACCACGTAACCCAGTAAAGATGTCTGGCCTCAGCATAGGCCAGACTACAATTTCTTTTATTGTAGCTTTAGCAAATTCAACTCCAGCAATGTCATCCCAGTTCACAGGAGGCCCATGGTCCATGATCTCATGCATAATGAGTTCCACCATTTTTGGTTCTATACTTTTCAGTCGTTCATCTACAGGAAGTAAAGGATCCGTTGGCCCTCTGGCATGAGGCTTACACTGCATTCCTCCGTTTTCATTTCCATCCTGTTTTGGGACTGGAGGAACAAACTTGCTAAATGGACCCCGAGATCTACCAGCACCCAGTGACTTTTTTACACCTCCATATGTTGAGACTGGCGCACGCTGTTGTAGACTCTGAGGTTTCTTTTGCTGATCCACCCACAGCTGTTCTTTGGCAGTTCTAAAACCAGGAACACCACTCTCTTCAATTCCATTTCTATTCCCGGAAAAACTGTTGGCTTCCATAGTACTGGAAGCCTGGCATGGAGCAAGACTAGATGTGGAAGTGCTGCCTTTATCAGTCAAGCCATAAAATGCTTTTCTTTTCCCAGACCATGCTTGTACAGCTGACTGATTGGGAAGAGACAAATTTTGTCCATCACTACAGTTACCTGGAATTTTCGGAGAAGGACCACTTGTCATTTCTTTATTTCCAAACAGCGGTGCTGCCTGGAACCCCGTATGAATCTGTTCACTTAAGGAGGCAGAAGACACAGGAAGTATATCCAAAGTTTTGGTCACAGGAGGCACACTGCTTTGGAGAGACTTTGAAGACAAGGGATGCTCAAGGAGATGTGGGCCCCGACCTGTACTTTTTGATGAGCTAGCACAGCGTTCACTCTCACCGGTGCTGCTGAAGGCACTGAGCCTGGGAAGGCCTGGAGCAGCAGAGGCACTGACCCCTTTATCAGCTAGTACAAGGGCATCTGCTGGTGCCATCTGAGAGCTCTGGACATTTTTGCCAGCCTGCATCCTCTCTTGCACACACTTCAAACCAAATACATTCTCTGTTGTCAAGGCAGATTGCCACTTGTCACTGTCATTTTGTTGACACTTTGCCAAAGTCAAAATGTTTTCAGCATAGTTATTCAAGCCAGTCTCTATGTTGTCAGAGTCAATAATTGCAGAGTATTTCTCTGCGTATTTTTTAAAGAGGTTGGCAGCACAGACCTGAGAGATCTCAGAGTTTGCCCATGCATACTGAATACGCAGAATTTTGGCACGGTACTCATCAGCCTTCTGTCCGGGTGTGCAGGTGCCAGAGGCAATAGCAAAGTAACTTTTCTGCCAGTCGCTCAGGTGCACGGTGCCATGCATCGGGGCCTCCATCACTGACACTGAAACAGACATAAAAATACCTGTTGTTACAAAAAATGTTTCACAGCTGCTTACTTGGCTGCTTGCCCCTTTTTGAATTGCAAATAAATGAAAACACACATCATTTTTAATTGAGTGCAGCAGAACTTGTAAGTTGCTTAGCCAGAATGGACACTCTACAAAAAGGAAGCAGCACTGTAGGAAAAGCCACTTACACTGCTCCTTTTCTTCCTTGTTCAAAGAAAGAAAAGAAGAATAAAAAAAAAAAGGAGAAAAAAGAAAAAAGAGAGGAAAAGTTTGCTTTTAACCTGTAGCCTCCTGGGGAAGTAACTAGACTGCAAAGAATGCTAACAGATGGCCAAGCAAAAACTGACTTTGTTAAATGAAATCAGCAATGTTTTTGCTCCTATTTGACAAGACAGCGCACAGTGCAGAGGAGGTCTGAATACAGGTCATTGTTAAAAAGATGACAGTGATGGCAATAAAAAAGGAACAACAAAGTTATTGAGTAAAACTATTCGCAAACTGTGAGGGGAGGAAAAATTGCAATGAATAGGCTTGATTAAATAGATTTGTAGCAAATGTTTGTAACTACTTATTCCATTTAGAACATACTAAATCCCCCCCTCAGCTTTATATTCCTGAGAAAGGCCTTGTCTGCTTACAGCAATATTCACTTTTCAATTGTATACTTCAGAATTTAAATTCCTTCTGCTGCTGTTAAGTTCAAAAAATAAGAAAGATGAGTCTTGGCTCAGAAGGGGCGTTTTACTAGCTTTGAAAAGATCAGACCATGTTTTTGATGTGATTTCACAGTAGTCTCTCTGTGGTCACATGCAGAAATCTCTCTGATAAGGGCCAGGACTCAGCAGTTGATGAAGAAGCAAAAGCAAAATTAGAGAAGTCTACTGCTGCTTCTGCAGGGTTTACACTGTTCTGATAGGCAATTCTCATATTCTGATCTGTCCGTAGAGCACTTCCTCAACATGGCTGAAATACATTAAATCCTAACATCTGTCTGTTCATCTCAATGTGCACGGGGTTTTTCCAACGAGAAAAGAAAACAAACCAAACAAAAACTGTTAAGGTGGAGGTCGGTATGTTATCTCTCTCAGCAAACAGAATACAAGCCTCTGCATCCAGCTGCAGATTCAAGCACAGATTCACACTGGTAGAAGCAGCACACAAATGCAGATTAATAACAAAGCGTGCAGAATACAAGGCTGCCAAGAAACGCTGGGGATGGGGAGACGTCCCATTCTTTTTACTTAAAAAAAAAAAAAAAATAAAACACTTTGCCCAGCGACTGCATCACCGAAGCACCACAGTGAGCACAACGCGATGTGGTTTTCAGCCCAACTCCGTAGGGCTGTTTAGGGAAACCAACACACGACAGCAGCCAACACACGCGCCGGGCCGCCAGTGGGCACCACTCCAGCAGGCTGCACGCCAACCGCCGTGCCGTGCCGTGCCGTGCCGTGCCGTCCCGCCCGCAACCCAGGGCAGGGGCAGTCCCTCACCGGCACCGCTCCCAGCAGGCCAAGCCCGCCCAGCCAGGACTCGCTTCTCCATCCCAGGCCGAAGGGACGCCCCGAAATGTGCTCCTCACTCCTGAGGTGAGGAGGCCTAACGGTCACCAATCGCTCCAGAGGACGGAGCACAGCGCACCGCGATACATCCGCGCACCCAGCCCGCACCACGAGCACCCACCGGCCGCGGCGGCCTACAACCGCCCCTGTAGATCCCGCGCGCGCTCTGCCTCAGACCCCGCCCCCCACGTCCCGCCCTACCAATCGGATAGCAGCGTTGTGGCAGACGCAACCAATCGGAAGGTTAGGGCGGGGGGGAAGGGGGAAGGTTCGCTGCGCCAACGTCATCAGCTCGAGCTTAAAGGAGGCCAGGAGGCGGGCGCGCGGGCCTTCCCGCTCCCTATTGGCTGCGGCTGCGGCGGGCGCCCACCAATGGGCGCGGGCTGCGCGCCTCGCGGTAACGCCTTCCGCGGCGCTGTGGCGGCTGGTGCCAGATGGACTGGGCTGTGGTGTGGTGTGACAGCGAGCTCTTCAGAAGGACACTGCTAAAAAGGAAACGTCCCGCAGGAGCTCCTGGATGCCCCGTAGTTGGTTCAGAGAACAAGTTAAAAATCACTGGTGGTGAAGTTGGAATGCCACAGTGATCTGAGGAGATGGTACCCCTTACAGTGGATGTGGGCAAAATGGGAAAGGTTGGGCTTAACAGCAGAGACAGACAACAGCCGTGGTTTTCTTTTCCTTTATTAGTGCTGCTCATAAAACCAACATGTCAGTTTGACAGACTTCGGACAGAGATTTAAAGGAACCGCACGGCTCACAAAAAAAAAACCACCAAACACGAGATGACTTTTCCAGTCGGGTTACAGGGTCTCCACAGATGTCACTTACATACCACCACCCTCTGCTTATGTGACAGACACAGTGATAACAGTGACAACCAACCACGGGCATAATCTGACACACAGAAGCAAGAGAAAACTAGACGTACCAATTTCAGTGCAGTCTGGGGTAGGGTTTCACAAAGAATCATGGAATCATTGAGGTTGTAAAAGACCCCTAAGATCATCCAGTCCGACCATCTGCCCATCCCACCATGCCCACTGACCGTCCCCCTCAGTGCCATGTCCACTCATTTACTGAACACTCCAAGGACTCCACCACCTCCCTAGGCAACTTACAGCCACTACCCCTCATGTTAAGCGTATTAGCAACACCTTTCATAACTACATATTTTCAGCATCTCACCATCAGTAATAAAACATAACCTGCCATGATGAAGAGTGTAAGTGTTGTAGCCTTCCACTCTTTTTTTTGTTGTTGTTGTTAAAGAATCTACATGGTTACTGAAAAGTTATGTTTTCCCCTTCTTCTCCAGTAGCTGCACAGCATCCTTTGAGAGGTGGGTATTCTACTAAAGTGCTTTGCTGAGATTTTGTAATTATCTTTAACAGCATCAATCAGAACAGACTGCATTAGCTTTTGAACACAAGGCGCAGAGATAAAGGTTCACATATTAACTATTCATAGATACAGTGTTTCTCCCACCAAAAGTCATTTCACTTACAAATATATTGCAAAGCTACAGAGCAGAAACAGCAGAAAGGTCCTTCTTTCAAAAACATTATTTTTAACAATTTTGTTCTTGAGTTGATTACATAGCCCAGATTATTATTTTTTTTTTTCTGAGATGATTTAACATCAATGTTCTTAACACAACTTAACATTAATGTTCTGCAAAGCACATGGGGGGAAAGAGGCAGTGGGAGACTGACTGCTAAAAAAGCCTTCATTGACTGCAGCTTCAAATCATCCCCAGATTTCAGAAGAAAACAAAAACAAGAACTGTGAAATTCAGATTTCTGTATTGTGCTGGCTGTGAGGAAATGCAGTTCTGTGGGTATTAGAATTAGAATAGGCCAGGTGGAAGGGACTTTCAGAGATCATGTAATAGGCCAACAGTCTGATCACTTAAGGGGGCACCAAAAATTAAAGCATGTTACTGAGTGCAAATGCCACTGAACACTGACAGGCACAGGGCATCAGCCACCTCTCTAAGAAGCCTGTTTCAGTATTCAATCTCCTTCATAGTAAATACATTTTTCCTCGTGTCCAGTCTGGTTCTCCCTTGGGATGTCACAGAGACAAAATGTGGCTAGCAGCAGTCTGCATGCCATGCCAGCTGTTCCTGGTACACTTTTTATTTTGACAAATATTTCTTCATCAAACAATGAAACAAGTGGAGTGGTAGCCATCAAAAGATGTCACAACTCTATTTCACACAACACAGCTTACAGATTATTTTCAACTAGTTACTGCTTATAATAACTGAGTTGAAAATACAGAACATCAGGTAGCACATGGATTTTGGCAGAACTCTGAAGACGGAGCATCAATATGGATGACTGAAGTGAAAACCAATAAGCAGCATAAGCAATTTGCTGAGATTTGACAAAATCACTGTCTTAGAAGGAAACTTCTAAGGAGAGAGAACCTGCCATAAGGGCAGCAAGCATTCACTCCCTCAGTTTGACTGTATAATGAAAGGAGTCTTGAAGTTCTAACTTCATTTGCAAAAAATACAGCAGCACGTGTGTCATAGCATGTTAGTGACCCAGCTCATTACATCTGTGCTTGCCTGCTTAGAATAGGACCCCAACAGTGTTATAACCAGGTGACTGAGCTTCCTACAACCTGTTTTTTTCTGAAGTCACTATGATGTCAAATTATTTGGTGATGACACCTTACATTTTTATCTCTGGAGTAGAGTTTTTGTGCTGGGGGCTTAATGTCAAGAATAGAGGGAATACTAACCCTCTGTTTCCATTGCTGGGATCAATGAATGCTCTTGATAACTAACAGGAAAGAAATGACAGCTTGAGATGCCATGGATATGTCCCTTCTGGAAAAAGGCAAGATGAAAATGCAGTGCAGAGAATGAATCACTAAGGTTAGAACACAACTTGTTGGCAAGGATTTTGCTACTGCAGCTGGGCTATGTAGCAACAGCTTTTGATTTTTTTCCCCTCATAACTCGACTTTCCCACCTGCCCCTAAAATTAAACTTGGCAACACAAAGAAAGCCAGCTAATTACCTCCTCCCTGCTGCTACCTCACCACTGTTACTGCTGCTGGTGGTTTTGTTCCCATGTTTTCAGGAGCTCAGTCGCCAGCTGTGAGATGTGCTGCCAGGCAAACTTGACGTGGGTGGATTCCACTGTGCGGGAGCAAATAGCAAAGCGTAGCACAAACTTCTCTCGCAGGTGGCATGGGACCAGATGAATCTTCTTGGCCTCATTTATGCTTTTAAGAAGTGCCTTATTTAGTTCATTTGAGCCCTGAAATCATTGTAATTCAACAGATAAGGTAATGAATTTCAGAAATCTGGAATATGTAAATTCCACCAAGCAGCCAAGCCTGTCTCCAGTAACATCTAGCCACTTTCTCATCTGTAAATGCTTTGCCATCAAAGGATTATACAAAAAGTTGATGGCTCTAGAGATCGTTTTTCAGCCGCAAAGAGATTTATAAATTAACTGTGGTTTAGAAGCTGTTTTCACTCTATGGCATTTGCAATAGCTGGCTACTTTCTCGTGACCTAAGGTCATAAGCTAGGTAGCTTCATTTAAAATCATTGATTATTGTATCCATTTCATTACAATTTTCTTAGATCTAATTCATAGAATCACAGAGTCATAGAATGGCTTGGGTTGGAAGGGACCTCAAGGATCATGAATCTCCAACCCCTCTGCCACATGCAGGGCCACCAACCTCCACCAGGCTGCCCAGGGCCACATCCAACCTGGCCTTGAACACCTCCAGGGACGGGGGATCCACAGCCTCTCTGGGCAGCCCGTTCCAGCACCTCACCACTCTCATACTAAAGAGCTTAAATAAAAATGCAAGGCAGTTTTGCAATGAACTCTACCAATATTTGTAAAACAAATCTTCCAGTCTTCACTTTAGCATGGTTGCCTTTAGAGTCTTTGGACTACAAAGATGAAAATCTTATTCTTAGTTAAGTTATAATTAAGGTAATGTATCCCTGGCGTAAGTAAAATTAAGGAATCAAAATTTGGCTTGCCCTATTAGAAAGCACCATAAAAGAAGTATTCACTTAAGGTTCTATAGGAAGTGTCCTTCTCAGAATTCCAGCGTTTTCTACTTGAATTTAGAAATGCAGTAAACTAGCCCTCTTTCCACTGGCAGCAACCATTCTTCTTATGAATTCAGGGACACAAAGGTATAGGTGCTAAATAACTTGTAGAAGGTCAGAGGGACTCTACATGCATGCAGTTTTGAATTTTCTCTCCTTCTGTTGTATTTATTTCTTCTTGTACTCAACTACTGAATGTGAGGATTTCCTTTAGAGCAGCTGTACGCTTCTACTACCAACTCCCAAAAGAAACAGGACTGCACAGAAAAGCACTGATTCTTTTACAGGTTCAGCTGATGTTAATTAATGGTTTTCTTAGTTATCTTCATCAGCAGTTAAGAATAAAGCAAGAGATGTGATCAGATTTTCCGAAACAGCAGTAAATTGTTTTAAATGAAAACAATGACAGCAGTGTCTTAGGATTTTGGCTCTGATTTAGCAATGCAGGTTGAAATGATAACTGCATATTCTTGACAGTCTTTATTACCTAAGTAAAAGGAACCCATATGTCTAATTTTTTATATCAACAGCCTGATGCCTTCAGATTTGCTGGCAGCTTGCCACAACAATGTAAGATATACTGTGTTATCTCTAGCGCTATAATTTTACTCTTTGGAGAAATATCTTAACTATTGTGCTGCCATTGCTCTTTCCATTACACTGCTGGTGACACAGAATTGCAAGAGATGCTGGGAGTTCCAGTGATCTCTTATTGTCCATTGCAGTATTAGAGCTACAAAACAACAAATTCATCTACAACAAGCAAAAGAGTACAGTTTTTTTTTTTTTTTTTCACTGTAGCAGCCATATTCTTCTTGAAAATATTTCCATTAGAAAATGTTATCTCAAATCTACACCACTGTGACTTGCCCTTCTTAGCCTTCTCCAAAAGAAAACAAAGCGTAAGAGAGATATGGCTTCCCATGGCAGTAAAGACGAATGAATTCTTTGGGTGCTTTTGGATCATATTACAGTTGGAACTGAACCCAAGTCAAAGCCTTGTTTTGACTTAGCATGAGCTAAGTTAGGGAATGTGGGTGAGAGCCTGAAATTTGTGACTTAGGTTTTTAGGAGCTATTCACACAACTTTTCTTAGAGTATCATGAACATTCCTCCCTATGAGATGGACCAACATCAACATTTTGCATGTCCCTGCGTTCTCCCCCCGCCTACCATGGGACAATCACTGGTGACAATGATTTCCTGCTTCCTTATTTAAGGTAATCCATCATTAAAATGATGATCTTTGCTTATAGTAAGAAATGCCCGGTGCTAACTTTCAAGCAATACAAGTGGTAATATGATGCTAATGCCCTTGGCAGGGGTAAGAGGAAGAAGGAGAAAGATTTCTGTATCTTTCTTCTGTTCTACTCTCACAGCTGCACCCAGGGACTGCTGTGACACTTAGATGTCACATCAAATTGAAGTAAGCAGTGACAAATCATCTCCCAGAGCCTTGAGAAGAAAGAAACCAGCTCTGATAGAGTCTGTCAGTTTTAATAAGCCAGTGTTCTCACTCCCTTGGAGAAATGATTAGCTTGGCTTGTATTCATCTACAGACATGATAAGAAGGCCAAAAATTAACCCTTTGGCATGATACTTGGATTTCTTCTCTGACATTTGATGAAACAGTTATAATATGAAAGTCATAGATCATTACTACATCTCTCTCCAGCATGGAGAAAGAAAAAAAAAAGCTAAGAAAAAAAAAGGATTTATCAAGAACAAAGGAAGGAAAAATATTGCTGTTATTTTACAACTGTGCAGCATTACAGTTCAAGTTTCCTGTCCCTCAGCATTACTCTAACTATATAAAAATCACACATAGATTAGGTTTGGGGTGTTTGTTTCTTTTTGTACAGGGAAGACTTAATGCTCTTTCAGCATTAGATTTCAGAAGAACCATGCCTTTGTTCTACAACTTGCCTGAAAGTTTATTAGCTAGATATCCAGTATTTATCTTCACTTGTTTAATTGTCTTTCCCTGTGGACCTGTTTTCTTCCTGTGGAGCACCAAGGATAAGAGACCAGATATGGATGAACTGATCTGATCATAAATGACAATTCCTGTGTGGCTAAGCTCTGTTTCACCAGGACCAACTGTTTCTTTAAATTAAACAAAGAGCACTTACAGCTGATTCTGAATCTGCAAAACTGGAGATTCCTTGACCAAGTCAGAGAGCAGACTCCAACCACCTCTTGTAACTGAGCAGTAAGTGCCACAGGACCTACTCCTCAACAATTTTGAAAAGTTCTCATTATGAAAGAAAATAGATTCACATTTCCATTTATTAGTACAGCCCTGCATTTTTAGTATGTCTGATCCCCTATTAGCAGATCTTTTTTTTTCTTTTAAACACCATAAATTCAAATGAAACCATTTTCCTATTACATTTCCTGTTTTACCATCACCTTACTGTTACAGATACTGTTATAGAAACCATTAGACGGTAGTAACTAGGGCAACTGAATGACTGAGAAAAGAATTTGAGAAAAGGGGTAATAACACACTACCTAGAAGATGCCAAGATGTGCTTCTGGGCTTTCAGAAAAGCCAAAAGCTCATTTGGAGACCTAAACTAAAAAAACACATGAAACAGAAAACACCAGTGGCATTTTTCTTATTGTTTGGTGTTCAGATTCAGGGTCACAATAAGCCCTTCACAGCAGCTTTAGCTGCAAGCTCCTTTATTAAACAAGTTCATTATCAAAAACAAGACACTGATCTCCTTTTAATGTTTGATGCTTTCTTTAAAGAACAATAACAACAAAACTTTATTACTCTGTCTTCATACATGACAGATGTTATACATATATATAAAATTATTAAATATACACACATATAAAATCAGTAAGAAGCATTTAATGCACACACAGACACATCATAAATAAATGCCTTGGGAAATATATTAAAACTACCACCTAATTCAAAGTCCATCAAGCACAGAATACAACAGCTATTTGGTATGACTGGGCAGACTAAGACTAATTGTTTGCCTTGACTACAGATTTCCATACTCTATTATGCTTAAATTTCCTGCAAGCGTTTGATTTTAATTTTAAGAAAAATGTCTTAGGCTTCTTTCTTTAATCCACTATGATCTACATGAGTTCTCCCTGCTTTTCTTAAAAAATAATTAACTGTATTAACTACAAAGACTGTATTCTACTGCAGGTGATTGCAGTGCTATAAAACATGATAGAAGTAATAAGTCTCAGCTGCCTTACCTTCAGTCGAAAGCAGACTAGTCCCAAGACAACTTCAGCACAGATCTCAAATCTCTCATCCTGAAGGACTAAATGTTCAAACTGGTGCGACAGCCTGACATGCTGAGAAGAAAAAGAGCGTCTCTATTGTATAAATTTGATTCATTCAAAGAAATGATTTGCTAAATTTGCTTCCATCCTTAATCGCTTTTCTCATTTCCCTCTTCTAATAGGTGATGATATTCACACACTGCCATCTGTTTATGTTAACTTATATCACGCGTATGACTGTCGGAGACCATACTGAGCTGTAACAATATTGGTTGCTCAGTTTATCTTAGGGAGTACAGGTCTGCTTCTTCACGAAATGTTTTATACCTTTCGGGATGCCATATTAATAGTAAATATTTGCAAGAGTTCTGTTTTACATTTTCTGCCATTCTCAGTTTTGGTCGAAAACAGCTGCAGAGTCTGAAAAGAGGAAAGGGAAGGATGCACGGATTTATACAGTGAAAATGACCACAATTCCAGTGGACAATAAGATGGACAGAGACAGACGGGCTTTTTAGAAGAGTTCCCTTAACATGAGAATAACTGTGAGGGGTATAACTTGCTCACCCTTTCTGGCCTGGGTGCTCAGGTCCCATTGAAAAGAACAGTGGTAACAGTAAAATAAAGGAAACAGACAGCATACCTCAGCCTGATAAACAGTTAAATCGGTTACCAAACTAGATTTATTATTCCAAAATTTACGAAGACTGATGCTCTCCCAAAATCAAACAAATACAGAAAATACCAACAGGCATACTGACAACCAGCAAGGAAGTTCTAATGTCAGTCAGTGAAGTTTGTAAGCGTATACAGCAGATTTTGCTTCCCCCCAAACAGAAAATGAATATAAAAGCACTTTGAACAAAAGATCCCACATTCACATCAGGTACCTGCAGTACTGTATTCAGCCCCCTAACAGGCTGTCATCAACTTCATGCTCGTTGTACAGAAAAAAGAAGATAACAAAAGTATCTGGCTACTAGAATTTGTTTGTATGTATGTCTGTAGTAGCTGATCTACATAGAAAATTATCATGGCTTTCCTATAAACAAAAAACAAAAACAAAAACAAAACAAAAATTAAACAACAGTTCTAACATCTTTTCCTAATGTTTATTACTTAAAATAGAAAAACACTGTTTATATGGAATAAGAATAGTGATTCAAGGTGCACTGCCTGGCTGCCAATACCCCTTGCAACCAGCCAGTCCTACTGCTGTTACCACTTCCTCTCTGCTTTTTTATTGCATCCATCTTTCATCTCTCCCTGAAATCAGATTGAGCACTCTTTGAATCAGGAGCAAGAACAACAGCATGCCCAATCCCTTCCAAGGCATTTCTGCTAACATAAACAGCATGGTTTTACAACTATGAAATTTGACCAGAATATACATCCACATGTTTGTACGCATAAAGTGCATGGGAAGCATATATGCAACATGCACAAAGGCTGCAACAATCTTTTACTGTCGCCTCCTTCCCTCTTTTCTATAGCATTGGACAAGTTATGCTTTTGACACAGCAAAATTCTACACTGCATATACCAAATCTTGGACATCAAGATCATAAGAAATTTCTGTTCAATATGATGACAGTTTCACAGCTTGTTTATCTGAGTGCAACCACAAAGCGAATTTAATCAAAATCTGCCTGGCAATAACTGAATAAGAGAATAATTTAAGGTTTGGCTTACTGCAAGTGTTTTTTACAAGGATACTACAGATGCTGTAGTATTTAGCAGGTATTTCTGTCCTTTTTATTTTATTTTACATTAAGAGATTTTTCAAGAATTTTGAGAGATAAAAATCAGGGGAAAACGGACTATTCAGTAAAACACAAATCAAAATTCTATGAATTTAGTATTCATATATGGAAGCAATTTTATCCACAGCAAGCTGTAAGGAACAGCAATAACAGTGAAAGCCACTGGGGGGCACCACGTGTATTAGATTTTTAGAGGACGGGGAAGTAGAGAAAGCTGGGACCAACAAGATTCACCTGTGCAGCTCTGCTTCACAGAGTGATCCAAGACCTTGCACCTTTGAACTCCTGCACCTTTGTAAGCTCTTAACCTGAATTGCTCTTACAAAGATTGTTGACATAAGCATAAATAAATTCAATAAAGTTAAACATTACTAAGCCTGCAGAATTCAAAGGGCTTGTAGGTTTCACGTCTGCCTCTCTGCAACTCAAAGAGCTGTATCCCATTCTGGACATGGGTATGGTAATAGCTCACAGGGGTACACACGTGGTTTCAGTACTCCTGATTTTCAAGATGTGCAAGTAAACTATGAAAATCAAGTCTTATTTGCAGAACTGAAAACTGAGCTTTTCGGTTTTCTGCTGAATATGTACAAATCCGTGGTTATTGTAACTCTCCAAATGGTTTTGACACAATCACCATGCTGCACCCTTAGCACCATTAATTTAAAGTTGATTCAAGCTGCATTTAACCTTTAAAAAGTATTTTACCTTGTACATTTTGACCAAAAAAAAAGTATGTACACAAACCAACTCACATACTGTTTTTAGTAATGTCATTTGGAAAAACCCTTTATCACATCGGTTCCTAAAGTGGAATTATATGTATTGTATTGTGTTATTGAAAAATGTCAGTATGTAGGAGCTGAACACCGGCACTTCTCTTCACAGTGACATTTAGCAGATGGAAACATTGAAGCTTGCAAGGGATTTCTGTGTCTCACTACCTCTGGTAAATAACTATTGCCTTTTTGCAGTGAGATAAGAAAAAAATGGCAACTAACTTGTGATTCATCAGGATTAGAGAAAATGCCTTACATAATCATTGATGAGAAGAGTAAACTCGTGAGACATTATGGTGCAGTCCATACAGAAGATCTGTACTTATCATTGAATGGCCTCGGTTGAAAAGGACTATAATGATCATCTAGTTCCAGCCCCTCTGCTAGACCAGGCTGCCCAGAGCCATATTCAGCCTGGCTTTGAATGCCTCCAGGTCCGGGGCATATATAAACACGTGTGAGCTCCAGCATTTAGATACTTCAGTTGAGAATTCACTGTAGGACAAATCCTTCCAGAACTAAAGTAGCTTCTGTTTCAAGGGAGTTTCTTAGAAGCACCACAATAAGTACACATATCTGCATAACCTTGAAAGTTTTCTTCCTAGATTTCACCTCTGTGCCTGCTTTAGCTCATATCTCACTACAACTCTCCAAATGCTGCAGAAAGTGTCCTCTGAACTTGGACTTAGCCACTTGGACTATGCCACTCCCCAACTGTAGTTCTCTCTCTGGCACTGCTGTTCTGTGCTGCGCCAGTTTCTTGGTCTCCGTTGTACAATTTTAATAGAGTTCATGATCATTGATGAGAAGGTGGTAAAGTGATTTCTTCTGGCCTCCAAAGGATTTATGATTTATCTGACTCGAAATGTTCATGAGAATTGCCTACAAGAATGTTAATTTCTAACTTTTCAGATGACTTCAGAGAAATTTGCGATGACTTAAAAGGACAAAGGAGTAATATATGGTTAAGAAGTCTATAATGTGCTGCTTACAAATGCACTGTTTGGGTTTCACATCTATACCGACTCTGAGTATTTGGAATCAGACTTTTATTGTTGTTTTTGCCTTCTTTACATCTCCTCAATAGCTGTGAGCTTTCCACCAAAATTCATATTTTTCTCTCCCCATATCCATCAGAAATGACTCCCTTTGCCACTGCTTTAAAATCTATTCTTTACAACAGGTTAATATATTACATGTTTTCTGGGAAGAAAGTGCAAAAGGAAGCCTGACTAGAAGTCTATAAATGCTGGATAAATCTTTCTAGCTCTGTGACTGAGGAGCTGAGTTGTCATTTTTGCCAGGCAATCACACCATTCACATTGAGATTTATATAAACCCAGAAAGGAATTGAAACTCCTGGTCCCCAATCTCTTAACAAGGCCCAGTCATGCACCTGAACAGTCATGTCCTAGCTGCAATTGTATGGGGTGAACAGACACAATAGGGCCTACCTACTACCTCCTGCACAAGTGAGATGCACATGCATCTTCTTCCCCACATATCACCTCAAGAAACTCTTTGAAAGCTGATTTTCTGCCTGATTCTATTTGCACAGCCTGTTTCTTGGGGCACATCAGAAAGAGAGAACTTCCCACTCCCTGGCTCGACTCTGTTCTCCACCTGAAGGTTGCAGTACTTGCTCCTGCCATTGCAGCCTAGATCTCATGCTAGGAATGGCCTCTCTATGACCTACTGTTATAAATATAGCCTTAGAAATAATTCTGGCACTACAGCATTTCCCTTAAGACAGAAGTACCACAAGATCCAGTAGTGGCTATTCTCTTCAAAGATTGCCTTTGCCAGCAGTGGAAACATAAATACATAAATACTGTCCCTTGCAAGATATTAGGGTGTGTTTAAATGAAAGCATCTTTTCAAGGCTGAGTGCTAGGACAAGCAATGTTAATGTGAAGAGAACAAGCTGAGTTAAACTCCAGTTTACTTTTTCTTTAAAAAACTTGTCTGTAGATTAGAAAATGTGAACCAGCATCGTGTTGGTTTCATTTGCCCATGGTCAAGATTTATCAAAATATATCTGGAGCCCAGGATAACTCCTGAGAAGAGAGAAAAATGGGTAAGATATAAAACACATTCATAATTGTTATTTTGCAACTACTGATAAAACTTCACCAACGCATCTGCAAACTTGCAAGTCCTATTTTACTGAAATTCTACAAAAGCCGGAAGCAAATGAAATGCAATTTTTTTCTTGATATGTATGTTCAGCTATGAGCTGCTGGAGATAGAAGGACTGTTTTTTGGGTTTTTTTTTTTTTTGTGTGTTTTTTTTTTAAAGCTGCTTTGAAATGCACCAAATTTAATCAGCACTAATCAAGGGGGGTGGTGAGGAGAAATGGACTTAAAGGCTCCAGTTTGACAGATGTATACAGTGGCTCAAATTCAGCTTTTAATTACCCTTACTACTTTTCCAAAGTTGAAAAAAACAAAAAAAAAAAACAAAAAAAAAAGTTGATAACTTTTTTCCCTCTGTATACAAAGGAACACTTTCATCGTAAAGAAATATTAAACACACACTCAGTTCAACAAGGCCTTGGAAATATAGCTTTCTGATTATCTTCACAAATAAGGCATCGTATGATGGTTCCAACTTAGCAGTCAGTATCTTTAAGGAAGGATTGATTTGCTTTCCCTTCCTGAACTGTGTTGTCATAGAAAATATAAAAACAGCTAAGATTATGGGAACACGAGCACTTTTTGTCTGGGCGGCCAGGAAGGTAGGGAACAAGAAAACTGCAAAGCTTCTTGTTGAATGTGAGTATTAAATTGCAGAAATCTTCCTGATCAAGGCCATATAATTAACATGGGGCTTCCAATCCAGTTTTCCCAGGGGGAGATTTAGCCCTACTTGAAAACTTGGCATCATGCTGAAATTATTGCAGTCTCCAAAAATCTAACCTGAAAGAGCAAAGCATGAGGAACTGTAGTGGCAGTCTAGTAAAGCAGTAACAAACTATAGATCAATTTTTCATTGGAAGGTATGTATCAGGTTGCCAGAAGGACAACAGAACATCAGGCTTGCCACTGTTGTCAACATCTGCTTCTGACAACCTTATTAGGAATAAAAATATAATTTAAGTCAGTGATTCAGTTGAGAGTTAAGAGTCGGTTGAAAAATACACTGTAATAAAAATGAGGACACTGTCCCTCCCAGAACCTTCCCAAATTGCAAGAGATGTTTTCATGCAGTTGTTTTACAACGACAGGAGAAGCCTTTCTTAGGGCTTAATCTGTTTAGCACCACAACAGAAAGGAATGTGTGTCTGTGAGAGTTTGGTATATGAGACCAGATTCTCAGCTAATGGATATTTTTGTAAATATTTACAGCCAAATCACAGAGCTTCTCTCACTAGAAGTTTCCCTAAACTTCATAAAAAGGAAAAGCATGCTTGAATTTGATTTTACTGCCACAGAGGAAGTATATATTTGATTTAGACTGGTGCCAGGTCTAAATCAAGACTAAACTTAGTACTTATTCACAGCAATGCTAACAAACTGCAAATTGTACTCATAATGGCTTTTGATTTTTTTTTTTATGCATTTTAAACAGGAAGCAGAACCAGCAGAAATTATCACTTCAAGGATAGGCAGACATACCCTGTAAGTTAATGCAGCATAAATGCAGCCCAGTGACCTTAATTATAATCTAAACATGCAATCAATGCATGCCTATTCATAACATAGGCATGCACTGTCTGTTTTCATGTTTTTTCTTCCCCCCCCAAAAAAACATCAATATATTCTGGCTCCAATTTATTTGAGAGGGATGCATGGTGCTGCATTGTATACATTTCAAATTCCGATGCTTGTATTCTCTAAACAGTAATACAAAACAGGTGACAATTTTGATCCTGCTATCATATAGAACTGGGGCAAACAAGCAGTACTTCTACTGACCTGAGCTCTATTAAAGCAATTGCTTTCTGTCGCATACAAAAGTTTTGGAAAACAGGGACAAAGTTCATTTTCCCTTGCTATTCCAAGCAGCCCACCCAAGAAAACACGCTGCAGTTACCTTGCGGATGTGTTCCTGCAGTCCTGTGACGCCATACATCCTCAGCACAAACCAGAGCTTCAGGGAGCGGAACCTCCTCCCCAGGGGGATCTGCCAGTGCTGTGGCAAGAGGGAGGCATCCACATTAGAAGTCAGCCTTGCAGTGATACTGCAGAAAGTGTATATGCCGCAATGACTTCTAAGCTAATTTCAGATATTAGAGACCATAGCTAGGATTGGGCCCACTAATAACAGAAATGGCGATTCTTGGCTCGTGCCCTACTATGACTGTTTAATACTCAAGTTTCTCAAATGAGAGGTAGAAAAGAAGGTTGTTGGCAGAATGAAAGGGTCACAAGCCAAAACCAACTGTCTATTTGCATCCTGAATTCTCCTCAAGGGCTTTGGAAAAAGTAAGTTTTAGCTTGCAGCTGTGGGGCTAGCTTCTAGTATGATTGACTTGTTTTCTGCTTCAAAACAAAAGATTTTCTATTGTCAAGGTTAAAAAGTGCATTTAAAAAAAGGTGTTATCTACTACTCTAAAAAATGAAATCTTTAGGCAATTTCTTTCTACTAATTAAACCTTGAAATATTACATATGCAAGACACATTCTGCCTTTAAATATGGTGTGGCTTTTGTTTTGTTTTCCAAAAGCAGAGTTTACAGTTTCAGCTTGAGTAATGTTAAAAATTTAGCAAGCTGAATGCATCCTGAAAAGAAAGGCAATGTTTTGAAGTTTATGAAATCAATGGAAAATAAAATCCCTGGGCAAATCAGAGTATACAAGCTGCAATATTAGGGATTATATTGATGTACTTACCCGGTAGTCTGTTACGAGGCCTGGAAGTTAAAGAAAAAACAATTGCACTGCTTCATCATAACAGCCAAAACCTACAGTCATTCTAGTACTATTGAACATGCTGTTTTTAAGCTAGATGTTTTCTACAAACAAGCATCCATAGCATCAATGGGTAACACACATAATTCCTGGGCTAGCCAGAATATACCGCTTACAAATTAAACAGTTTTCCTTTTTGTTAGACTTATGATCCCATAGTGATCACAGACTCAGTATTGTGTTTATTTTCCCCTTGTAAGGAAAAGAAAGAGAAAGCAGCTTTTATTAATTTTGTTCTGTAGAATCCCCAAACTGATGCTTTTCAAAATAATGCATTCCTGACTACCTTTTATGCCCCTTCATGCATTTGTTGCTTATTCTTCAGCACGTCTAATAAGTGACTGGAAAATGTGACTGAGGAATTTGCCTCTCTTCCTGTTTGGAGAATAATATTCTGCATGTTTATGACTTTTTATTTCATGTACTGAAAACAACCTAATAAAAACACAGCTTGACCAAGCCTCAAAGCAGTCCAAGGAGGCAAGCAGAAAGTATTATTTGTTGTCTTTTGTATGACCACAAAGAGCCAAGATGGCTCTACCTTTACTTCGAATCAGGTCATTAGGCTAATTTCATGGTAAAGCTGGATTACTTGCAGTAAGCCAGTGACAAAAATTAAATTGACCTAAAATCTTAAGCACTTCTTTAGCAACACGTGGAAGTAGCTGCTTAGCTTTTTTATTCTGCTTTATTTTTCTACGGTGGAGCATAATCTTCACAGGAAAGTATATACTTAAATTCCATGGAAAAGTGCAGTCCAACTGCTCTCAGGTACTAAATAGAACTGTGGCTTATGAATTGGCCAGTCTATGTCATTTGTGTAATACCCTTCCAATTTCCTGGGACTCTTATAAAAAAATAAAAGAAAGAAAAAAAAAATAAAAAAAGACTCAATTTCCTGTGTTACAAACTCCCCTGCCAACATTCTCACATGCATGCAGCCAAAACACATGATCCTTCCTCCCTGAAACACCCAGCCATTTGGTTCTTTAGCATGTTTCTAGGTTATCTTCCAAAAGGGGGAAAAAAAGTAACAATCATTATTCTGTTTCTGGACCTCAGAGAATTAAGATGGCTGACTCTGCTCAGCAACAGGGTAATTTGATAACATTTGTGCACTGCATTGTCGCAGCCATTTTTATTTGATAGCTGCAAGGTTGGTAGCGAAGAAAGTAAAGCAACTGGTGATAGATAAATAATCCTACGCTGCTGCAAGGGGCTATGTCTAATGATCACAACAACGCCTTTCACAAGCTGTGAAGCAGAATGCAGTCAATGATTAGTCTTTGATTACAAGCCTTAGCCTTACATCTGTATTTAACCAGGAGGAATTGCATTGTGGGAGCACATGCAGCATTTACAATAGAGTACGGAGCTCACTATTCTTACACCGCCATTAGGATTTGACCTATATCCTGGGCTCCCAGGCAAGCTAGTATAATCTTCCTGGTGGGATGATGCAAATCACATAAAATTATAATTAATGACAAAATAAAGATTTTCCTCTTGAGGGCACACATAATTGCCATATGGTTATTAAGACTAATTGCTCACAGATAGATATATTTTTCCGCTCATTTAAATTCTTGAGTGAGAGAAGAGTGAATTCAAAAATGCTACTTCATTTGCCTTGTAAACCACGATGGGAATTCTCAGTCCTGAGACATACTCAGAAAATAATATCCTCCATTAGACAAATGTTATTTCCAGGAGTGCTGCCGTCTCATAGATCACGCAGGGATCAACAGTGACTGTAACAGCCTCGCACCCTGAAACTCTGGACGTTTTGATTGAAGGCATATGTGTGGATTGGATTTGACAGTTCAACTAGAGGTGTTGGCTTTTGGAAAGTTCTCCAGATCTTTGGAAAACTGTCAGCAAATAGGAATAGAGTGAAGAAAATATTAGTGCTGCTTGACAGCTAATTATCAGCTGATCTACTTGGAATCTTTATGTCCAGATCTAGTGAAATACTAACACAGCTAGGGGAGGCAATGCAAAGACTGGATGACTTTTTATCCACCTGGGAGATTAAGTTTTCAGGCCAACTAAGAAAGGTTTCGTTTTCCTTTGGTGTCATTTAACGTGGGGAAGCCCTAATATGCTGGTGTCAGTGCTGTCAATTTTCACAAGAATGTATTTTCACCTTAATTTTAACTTCAGATTTTTTTTCTCAAAAGAAACATTTTTCTTATACGTTAATTAAAAGCTAGTGACAAGTATATTTGCAATAATTAGCACTTTTCACTTTGAAAGGTAAAAAAAAAAAAGTACATTTTTTTTCTTAATAATTCTAGCCTTTGATGGGTGAACCTCAGCTTCAGAGTTACTACATTTTCCTGTTTATTGCCATGTTTCATAATTGCATTGCCTGGAAATGTAGAAAAATAAAATGTAGAAAAAGGTATATAACACAAAAGCTCTGACAGGTCAGAATTAAGGCACAGGAATAGATTTTTGTGAACAGTGGAATTCTATTATGTATTAACTGGGCCGGTCTCATAGTGGCCTACAGCTCTTCACAAGGGCAGAGCTGACGTCATCTCTTTGTTGGCAGCAACAGGACCTGAAGGGATGTCATGGAACCAACTCAGGGGAGGGTCAGATCTGGTATCAGGAAAATATTCTTCATCAGAAGGGTGGAAGGCACCTGAACAGGCTCCCCAGAGCAGTGGTTATATCGCCCCAACCTGACAGAGTACAAGAAGTGCCTGGACAATGGTCTTAGTCATATGGTTTGATTTTTGGGTGGCCCTGTGTGGAGATAGGAGCTGAACTCAATGGACCTTATGGATCTCAGGATAGTCTATGATTCTGTAACTCCTATTTAAATGCCAGTGAGCTCATGGCTATAACAGAAAGCAGTGCACTCCGAATATAGTTCTGAGCATAGATGAGCACCACCAACTCCACGAAATATATGAGATACAATAAATGGAAAGAACATGCACAGGCTCCTTGAGGTGAAAGTTTACTTTGAAAGCTGACAGAGCACTGGAAGAAGCTGCCTAGAGAGGCTGTATCTCCTTCTCTGGAGATACTCAAAACCTGACGTTTTCCTGTGCAATCCACTGTAGGGAACCTGCTTTAGCAAGGGGGTTATGATGATTCCCAGAGGTCCTCTCCAACCCCTTTCAAATCATTCTGTAATTCTGTCATTATGAATGACTGCTGTGACCTTCACAATTAGTCACGTACCAACTGAATGTGCACAGCCAACCTTCAGGATAGCAAATGCCACTCTGCAGCTGCTAGGCATGTGCAAGGAGCAATGCTAATCTGTAAAGGAGCTTTGTACAGGTCTAAGATCTATACCTCAAGCAAAGCACTCCAGGAGGAGCTTTTGTGAGAATTTTGCACAAGACCAATAATCTGCACTTACCTCCTTTGCTACAATCAATTTAAGAACATGAGTGCAATAGAACAGTGTCTCAGATAGCTATCACAGAAAACAGAGCACAGATACCAGACACAGCCCATCCTTTCTTTGCAGTTTCAGAGAATGTTTGTTCCTGGCACGAGTATTTGAAAATCTGAGTTAGAACTTGAATCCATAGCTTGGAAAAAGATTCAGTGGTAAATATGGAGAGGAAGAAATCCTAATACAAAATGATTTATACAATGTCTCATGAAATGGCTTTCCCTCAGTTGTTTTTTCTACAAACTAAAATCTCACTATATGTGTTTGCACTTCAATAAACTTCACTTCCTAAGGCATTTTGAATATGGAAATAGGCTGCTAAACAACTTAGCTAGTTTTAAGAATTTTGGTTGTCGTCATCTTAAACCATTTTTTTTTAATGTTAAATATCAGTGTGCAAATAAAATAATGGTCATTGTATTTAACAATAAAATTACCAGACTCCTGGTGGTGATGCTGCAGGTAAAGAGGTTCTAATTTAAAAGCACCAATTAAATCTGATCTTTTTTTCACCCTGTATGAAAGGAAGACAAAAAAAAAAAAAAAAAAGAGAGAAATGTAAGAATTAAAATTTAAAGCATTAGATTTCCAGAAGCAAAGAAAACTAAATGTATTTAAACTGGCATGTTTCCTGAGCACAGCCTGTGCCATTTTCAGTACTTTTTCACAGCAATATCAGTACTGTACTTACAAGCAGTAAGTGTAAGGCTCAGCAGGAACGGGCAGCATGACTGCATAACTGCATGTTTAAAAACAGATAAGAAACAGACGCAGAGGATCTTTTTATGGTGATAGACAATCACACCAGAATGTGAGACTAGTTAAAGCAATGTTCATGTTTGCAGTCAACAGAAGTTGCCTGCAGATTACTGCAGTACAAAGCAGTGTGGGAAGAGCTGTCGCTTCCCAGACATGATGCGGAGCAGGGCTGGGGCTCTGAGGATGCTGCCACCACTGGCATGGTGCAGCCACCTCAGAGAGAAAATAAGCTCAATTTCACCAGTGGGAAGCACTCTATGCATAAGACTGACTCACCTCTACAAAGGCAGGCAGAAAGAACTAGAATTCAAAAAAGGAAAAACCACTACGTAATTCCATTAGGCCTATGAGTATTTCACAAAGCAAGCAATAATTACTTCAATGTGGGGGTACTCTAAACAGCAAAAGTCCTAACCTTTTGTCATTTTTTCTGTATCCTTTTTTACGTTCTGGTTGTTCTTTTTTTTTTTTTTTTAAATGTAAAATTGCACATGAAACTACTCATATGAAACATTTTATACACACAAACCTTCATCTCACTTTAAGAATAAGGAAGGCACCAAAGTTACTTTGACTTCAGGCAGTCAAGCAGTATCTAGCTGAAGATACATAAGTTTATGCACATTTAAAAAATAGTAAAAGACATTCAGAATATTTTTGATTTTATATATACACGCATATATATATAAAGAACTAAACTAAACTATTGTCTAAAAGCGATTTTAATTAGGTTAAATATTGTAAAAAATCTCTAAATTGCTCTATTGTGTTCATATGTTTGATTACTTTGATATATTTGTGTAGCTCATTCCATAGGCAACAAACCCAAGTTATAAACAGTATTATTAGTTGTATTCTGAGATATTCACTCCTTCTCCTGTAATATGCTGTGCTAAACAATAAAACAGATAACAACTATGCAGGAGTATCTGTTCAGTTAGAAGATATTAACATCCCTATCAAGTGTGGATTGATGCATGGATTGCTATTAAAGTGGCATTAGTGATCTTTGTGATGCTCCTGCATTTTTAAAGGATGGTAGCTGTTCCAGCTCAGAGTTTGCAGGTCATAATCTGGCAACCATAAAAAACTATCTAATAGGATTACTAAAATAAATCCAAAGCTTGGACATAAATGTATATGAATCAGTTGAACTGTGCCTCTATACACCCTGTCTGGATTTCACCCTTTGTGTTTAACCTTCCTTGCAGTAAGTGCTTGTGTGGTCTGGTAACAGAGAGAAGAGGTATTCTTTACTTTCTGTGCAAATACACAAGACTGACTGAACATATATTTCAAAAATTTTCTTCATAAACTTGATTTTTTTTTTAAAGTTTGATGTGATAATAATAGGCTATTAAGATCTATTTTCAATGCCATAAAATTCACATATTAAGTATGCATAATTTGTATATTTTAACGATGATTACAATTTTAATAGATTAAAAAAAAACAAACAGAGATGGCTTAATATTACAAGCCAACAAGAACACTTTGCTTTCACTTACAGAAGAACATTTCCTATTAGGACCTACCCTTAAACACAAAACAAACTTTCTGAACAAAAGTTAACACTTGAACCCTGAAAAGAGCAATAGAAAAGCAAAATTAACAAGACTTTTGTAAGAGGATTGCTTTTACTCTCTCTGAAAGAAGAAATTTTTTCTTTTATAATATCCCAGAGCACTGACTAAACAGGCCAGACAAAACTGCCTGGTAGTTTCAAAGCAGAGTATTTTAAAAGACCTCAATATATAAATAATGGAGAACGTACCCTTCTAAGAAACATATTAAATTCTTTTTCTTCTTTTCCTTAGGATCTGTGTTTGGTTGTTTTTTTTGTTTTGTTTTGTTTTTTTGTACATCAAGAAGTTTTAGAATATTTTGCAAAAGACTGATAATGAAATTACGTCTAAATTCCAGATGACATCAGTGCGTCATAGTGCACCAAGTAGTTAAATAATTATGTTACTAATCTAGGGGCTGGATTTTCTTCATCAGCTTGCAAGGAAGAGAAATGTATTCATTGGAGAAAGTGCTGAAACCACTAAATAACAATAACAGAAGTGAACACCAGGCATAGGCCTCAGAAATAGTTGGTCTTTTGGTTACATATATGACTTCAAGACAAAGAGCTTGACTTCAATTATATACCTCATTCCATATCAAGCAAATAACACCAATATATAAATGCCTTGATGAAACAAAGCTTTAGTATTAGGAGTACTAGGCTACAGTTGTGCAGCTTTCAGTAAGGAGACATTTGGAAGGTCTTTTAAGATTCCTTGAAATGAAATCTTCATACCTACAAAAAATATATATTCTATGTCATGATTCACAAAAAAAAAAAAAAAAAAAAAAAAAAGGCAGGAAACAAAATGGAGAAAAGCACTTCGAAAGTATACTCCCTTACATCTGAAGTCTAAGATTTGATAGGGAAAAACTACAATCTCCTGAAATGGAAACATAAGAATGTTTGTATATATCTAGTTTTCCTAGAAAACTAGGTAAGAAGTGCTAACATGATTGCACAAGGGTATAGGTGAGAGCAGAATTAACGAGAAATTTAACTTGTAGGGACAAGACTGGCTCCTAATTGTCCTGCAAACATTAAAGAGAATGATGATGAATTTTATCATTTCTGAGAGTGGCTACTTTGCCACCAACGTCTTCAAATAACAGGAAAAAGATGGGAGAAGTTGGCAAAGGAGTCTCATCTTCTCCCTGTTTTCGTATGAAGAGACAGCTAGTTATGAGGAACTTACAAACTGGAGCCTTGGTTAATCACTGCCATTACTAATGAATGAGTTGAATCTAAGCTATTTATCTAAGGAAGAGAAAAAAGTAGGCTTGGAATATTTGAAGTGTTCATGTCAGAAACAATCTTACATTCAAAAATGTACCATATAAGCTGAATAATACGCATATTTGTGCAAATGTCAACTTTGTTAAGAATTTCAAAGGAGCCAAAGATTAACCAAAAGCAACTGAATAACCACTGTCATGCTTCTTTTCTTCCAGGAAAGGGTGACTTTTTTCTCGATGACATCTGAAAGTTTTCTTTTTAAAGTAAGTTTTCAGTTCTCCCTCCTGATTCAATTCTACAAAAATCTTCAATTATAACTGAAAGTGATGTTTTAATTTATCTTGATAAATAGTCTGCATTTACTGATCTGCTGTTTTGATAATAAGACCCATTAGTCATGATGCTGGTAGACATTATGTCCTGGAAATTCCACTCTGGGACACAATAGGATCATCTATTATGGAATGTTATTACTACTGCTGTGGTTAATTTGCTTTGTTTCAAAGTATGTCTACAGGTTTCTACGCTAGCATCCTTTCATATCAAAATGTAATCTCTGCTGTCATCTGGGGAAATTGGAAAATCAGTACCAAATTGCAAAAATACTCCTTTTTGAAATTAACTGCTTTTCATCAGGTAAATCACAACCATTCTTAGAGAAGCTTTTGAAAGAATCAAGGCTCCGACATGAACCTTAATGAAAAGGAAGAAAAAGATCTGTGAAAAAGACGTGTGTAATGTCACACGTCACACGTGCTTGTTCTCTAAAACACAGTGATGGTCAGAAATGTTAATTCAACCTACTCACATGCGTGCGTGTTTCTGAAAATATATCTTTTGTTTTTAAGCAGACATGTAAGTTTTCTTATTTAATTATTAAACTTGGGCTTGTGTTATTTCATAAATTACTTTAATAAGTTAGCACATTCACTGCAGAAGAAATGGAACTTATAGACTTGCAATCAGACATTCACCTCAAAGAAAAAAATGATCATATCTCTCTACTAGACTTGTATAAGCCCTCTCTTATCAGAGAAGAATACCCCTCGCTTCACAACCACACCTTATTTATGTCAGTGCTTTTTGGCAATAGATAGAATTGTGAACAACTGATTTCAAGGATGAAGCACAGAAGGAGTAAAATTAGATCAAAGATCTCTGAGGAGCACCTTGAGAGCTCAATAAGAATTGCAGCCACTACCATTGAACCAGTCTGATGCATTAGTTTCACAAAAACAAAGCGACATATCCCTCTAGTTTTAAATTTTTGGCCCTCTTTTCCTCCTTTAAATTGTACTTGTTATAAAATTGGATTATATGAAATAGAGAATGTTGTAAATTACAAGAGTTAAAGCTATCCACAGCTCTTTTCAATACAGAAGTGAAATAAACATCTATTCCTAGAAAGGTGGATTCATTTAACACGTGGTTTTTGTATTTCATAACATTTCCTTTTTCTATAATACTTACCACATAGCAGAGCAGTCAAAATTCACTAGGAGCCATTTGTGGGGATTAAAATTAAATGAATCTGCAAACTGAGAACAGATAAATAAATAAGAATTATGGAAATGTGCCAATGATTTAACTTAATCAAATTATCTGAGTACACCTTAACTATGAATGCATTCCCGAACAGGGGCTTTTTAGGTAGCATTCATACTGATACCACCTTACTTATTAACTACTGCAGTTATATCTTGGTTTCATTTTGGGAATTGAATTTAGGTTTATTATGCAGTTAAACTACTGTTATCATCAAAATTTGGAGCATCTGCTAAGAATTACACCTTTCAGATAAGTATGGTATGCGGAAGTATATATTTCAGTATAAACTAAACAATTTCTCACATAATAAACACAAACATAGTCAGCAATAGCTGCTGCAGTTCATATCAAATTTCCAAAGTGATTGACTAAGCTTTCTATTTCCAAGATTATTTGACATATAAACACAAAATTCACGTAGAGAAACAAACTATATATTTTGTTCAGAATCTGTGGATCACGTTTAGCCATCAGATTACAAATGATTGGGAAATTACTTATTTTTTTATGGCCCAAGTATTCTCTTTTAGTGGAAATCATCTTTTCTTCTAAAGCTGAAAGAAAAAAGTGTACACAGAACAAACAGGCACTCACAACACATTATATAAATCATGGGAAAGGCCAGTTTTGGCATCATCAGAGGAAACACAGGTGAGACAGACATCATGTGGAAAAGGCTTCTTCTGTAGGCTGTGTGTTAAGAAAGGCAGAGGCAATCTGCCATCAAATGTAAGGAGAGATGGGGGCCTGGAAGCACCAGGGTCTGACTACTTCATGCAGCACTGTTCATTCTCATTTGCTTCTCAGAACCTTCCTTGTCACTTATAAACAATTAACAATTTATCTCATAAAAGATTATCTATCTTTCTGCTACTGATCTATCTCCCCACACTGCACAAGGCAAGAAACCTATCTGCGGTTGTTAAATATTTACTTTTATGGCAAATGCTGGACCAGACATGGGATGCTGTTTCATTTCCTTCAGGAACCAATAACAGTAAGTTAAAATATATCCCCCCACAGGAAATTACAACAAGCTTCATTTGCTGATAAAAAAGAGACAGAAAGAAATGCTTTATTTGCTGGGGGGGAGGGGGGGAGGGGTTCCCTCCTCTTCTTTATTAGTCACTATCTATCTGTGCTGTGTTTGAACTTCTGCCTTCACCAAACAGCAATATTTTCTCCACTGACATGGAAGACAAGGACTTATCTGACTGCCCGAGGGGAGCAGCAGGAAATTGAAGTATCATTATCTAAGCAACTGAATGCCAAGTAGCTTAGCAAGTGAGGAGGAGAAAAGGGACACAAGAGCTGATGGGGGAATATTTCACTTAGCTCTCTTGGTTATTAAACTCTCTCTTTTTGAGATACAGCTACTTGCTGTATTCTACGTGACTCTCACGATGCAAGTAAAAATCAGGCATAATGAGCACATTAATTTTTTTTTCCTTTTTTTTCTTTTTGTAATATAGAATTAGGGTGCTACAGATGTGCTCTTCTTGAGGGTATTTGGTTTACTACCATTTGCCATTCTTGAGTGACTTTCACATACTGTAATAATTTGCATACTTCCAGAATAAACCAGTAGTAGATAAACATAAGTAAGGTAATAGAACATGCAGGGATTTGTAGTGTAAGCTGAAGTGCAGAATACTTTGAGATTCTAGAAAAGCCATTAATATTGGATGTTTCTTTAAACAGGAAGAGCCTACAGAAGAGCAAAGTTTTAACAGGTGGCTCACTTCACCTCCACTCCATTTAAAAGATGCCTGAATTCAGGACAGATGAATGCACTCCCAGCATAGGCTGCATCAATATGCATCCAGATGTTTTCTTTATTACCTAAAAAAAAAAGGAATAATTGAATGAAAAATAAATTAAACAGAAGATTAAAAACTGTAAAACAAAGTTCTTGAGAGATTTTCTTTGATGCTAGTATTTTTCCAACTTAAACTTAAGACATGAAACATTGCTGCTATTTGGGTTTCCATTACTACATTAAGATGTGTACATAAAATGTTATTCTTCCTCTCCAGTTTTTCTAGAGCAGCAGAGTCCCTACATATTTAGGTTTTCCTTATTACTATTAAGCAGTATAAAATACTAAACAATTTTAATGGAAGAACCACTAAAATATACTTAAAAATATGTATCTAGAATGTAGTTATTCATTCCTAATTTAATAACACCACATGAGCAAGAGAGAGCTAGAGTTCTAGCTCTGCTCCCTGCTTTTAACTCGTAAGTCACAAATAAACACACATTTTTAAACAGGTTTTCGTCACAAATTGATATGTGCATATACAGGCTTTTGAACCATGTGAAACTACTTCTTTTGAGGACTGATACACTTATTCAAGAGCAAGTCCTAGAGGTTAAGAAAGGACCAGTTTTGATTACTCACTGCAGAAATACTTCAGCATTTGAGCAGCTCATGTACCTTCTGCAATTACATAATCACACTCTGCTATTAATCCTCTGTATTAATTCACACTGTAAACGCGCTAGTCCATGAACTGATGACTGAAGCCCACTGGTCACAAACTAATTCTAATGCATATTTGTACATGCCATTCAGATCTGCAGTGGGGCACCAAGGTCATGTAGGAATTTGCATTCTTGCAAACTACATTTTGCATAATATTATTATTTTCATCATCAAAAGAGAGGTGGCCAGCAGGGTGAGGGAGGCGATCGTCATCGTTCCCATCTACTCTGCACTCCTGAGGCAGTACTGCATCCAGGTCTTGGCCCCAAGTGCCAGAAATACATGGAGCTGCTGGAGCAGTTCCAGCAGGGCCATGAATACGGTCAGATGGCTGGAACACTTCTCCCACAAAGAGAGGTTGAGGGAGCTGGGCCTGTTCAGCCTGAAGAAGAGACGGCCCAAAAGAGATCTCATTGCAGCCTTTCAGTACCTAAAGGGAGCTTACAAGGAAAGGGGAGAATAACTTTTCAAATGTATGCATAGTGATAGGACACATGGGAATAGTTTTAAACTAAAAGAAGGGAGATCTAGGTCAGATGTTAGGAGGAAATTCTGCACTCAGAGGGCAGTGAGGCCCTGGCACAGCTGCACAGAGAAGCTGTGGGTGCCCCATCCCTGGAGGCGTTCAAGGCCAGGTGGGACGGGGCCGCCCTGGGCAGCCTGAGCTGGTGGAAGGTGTCCCTGCCCACAGCATGGAAGTTGGAACTGGATGGTCTTTAAGGTCCCTTCCAACCCAGACCATTCTATGATAAGGTAGTCTTATTTGAAGAAATGCTCAAAGCTCATTTGATTATTTATTTTTGTCTGCATTTGGTTTGAGACACTGCCTTTATTTTATAGGACTTCTGGTCATTTATGTTAACAAGAAGATTCCTCTACACAAACATAAATAAATAAATAAAATTTAAGACTAAATTTTTAATTTAAGACTTACGATGTGATTAGTGTGTAATCCTGCTGGACTCCATTGCATAAGCAGGAAGACACTGAGAGCACTTTGCAAAACAGTCACAATTAATTGCTATCCAAGGAGTATTGGTATTACTGTTTTAATAGATCAGGTCTGTAGGAATCCTCTGAAGAGCAAAACAATTTCAAGCTGCTAAGCAGGTCACTAGAAAACCTTTTCAGAAAGGAGGACTAGAACACTGTGTCTTTGGGGGTTGAGCTGAGAAGCAGGGAACTTAAAGCACATCATCACCGCCTAAACTCTGTTTTAGGCTCTGCTTGAATAAATGAACAAAAGATCAAAGTTCCATGCCTATAAATAGCCTGCTCTAAAGATACACTGAAATATATATGATGCAATTCTGTCAAATTTTCATCAGCCAGCAAGTGTATTCATTTGACCAACCTTCTTTGCAGATCAAAGCTTGCCTCAGCAGATCATTAACTCAGAAAACACAGGAAAAGCCCATGGCTTGTCCACTGTATTCAGCACACTGGTACCTGTCCTGTCTTCTTGTAAGAAGGAAATAGCATAGAAGAGAGGAAGGACTACAAACACATTTGTATTTTTGGTGTATAATTTCCCTGCCTTCTGTAGTCATTAGAACCAAACAGAAACAAAGCTTTGGGTGCAAAGGAGACTCAGAGGTCAGCTTTTCCGTGATCTTCTCCATTGCTCTAGACAATCTTGGCATGTACAGGCCTAAACGTTACAAACTAAAATACAGTGTGTTTTCATTGAAAGCATTCCAAAATGCTCCTTCAAAAATCTTGAGGCAATGTCCTCAGTCTTCTTTAGCGGTCAGAGACTGTTTGATCTAATATTAGAAAGAAAATTGTCACTTAAAGTCTGTAAGTAGCTTTACTGAATTCAGGCAGTGACACTACACAATACCCTGGAAATGACTCAGCACAGCTTAAGCTGGTATCTGCAATTTTAGAAAGTAGCAGCTGATAAAGACTTACAAATAGGACCCAGTTCTAGCAGTTTGTCAAAGGAGCAGCAAGGTGTGGTTCCAAGTGTCGCACAAAACTGCAGAACCAAAAAAAGAAAAAGAAAAAAAAAAAAGGCAAGAAACTGTTAAATGTCACAGCAAAGAAAATTGTCAAGTCAGAAGAACTGTCTGGAAAGGCAACTGTAAAGAGAAAGAATAGATATTATAGGATAAAATCATTTGTTTTTAACCAATACGTGTCCTACAGTATAGCTTTTGTGAATCTAGGAGGTTTTTTTTTTCTCAAAGCTCTCCTGCTTCTTATGGAGTCAAATGCATAAAATCAAGTGTCCTTGTAAAGTTGTCTGATTAATCAGTCACAATATTATATTAACAGAAATTTTATATATTTTCTGTATTTGCCACATGTTTATCATGTGGCCCGATTCCAGTCCCACATTCAAAATTATCATCAAAATGATTTTCAGTTAATGCTATACTGGAAATCTCTGAACTTGAGCAAATTAGAAGTTACTGCCTGAACTGAAGAGACTCGGATATTTGTTTTGTTTACCTGATTTACACTCCAGGGATCTGCAGCCTGGGACCTGTCCTCTAGTAGCTTATGTTCACTGTCAACTTTGCAAAATTTAATCCCATTCTAAACTTTTTCTCCTAGGTTCATCCTAGAATTGTGTTAATTTCTCACTTAGTGTCTCCTGCTGCAAGACCAAAAGCAGGGCAACATAAATACTGAAGAAAGTATCACAGTAGTAAAAGAATGTAATGAGGTGAAAATGAGCGACAGTAATGTACTGAGAAAATCCAGATAGAGCTATAGCCCAGAAAATTCAAGCACATTTAAGCTGACATTTTAGTTTTTATTGCTCCCCTTACATTTTAAACATCTAGTCTTATTTTTGTAACTACTGATAAAGGCTGGGAGTCAATTTTGCCTTGTATGAAATCACTATATGATAAAATACACTTTCAGTTTGTATAGACAAATAATTATGCTGTTTTATAGTTAGAGTGGTAAGAAGTAATTAGATCGTTCATCCAGGGTTACATGTAGATCATAGCCCAGCCAGATGACTACGAATACATCACCAAAATTTTATAACTGTTATTATGTTTGTACTTGGGTTTTTTTTTGGCTGTTATTCATTTGTTTCTGCCAACACTGTCAATGCACCATCTTCAGTTTCCTCTGTTTTTCCCTGTACACCAACAGTTAGCCATGTTTTGCAGAGGTTTTCTACTGTGTGCGTATGCAATTCCCCCCCAAGAACTCATGAGAGATCCTGATAAAAGAATAATGAACACCTATGTGATCCTTGTCCATCTACAACACCATTCAGAAAACAAACACTCTGTCTTAGCAAAATATACACACAGTTATATGTCACAAGTTAGTTCATACAGTGCATTTGTGTCACACAGCTCCATAATGGGTAGACAGACAGGGCTTTTGGGTTCAGGAGGAGCAGGGGACTTTTCCAATGAAACTACCAAGAGAAAGAGCGAACTACAGACTTAGCTCTGCTCTTATGCATAGATTTTATAATAATAGGCAGTGGACTTTCTGATAAGATTAGAGTGAATTGCTAGTCAGTTTGGCAATTAAAGTAATCACAGCGATTTCACAAGAGAAACTTAGAAACACTTGTTACTTGCGTTGCACTGCAGCTAAATCAGTGCCCTCTGATAGTGTAAGGAGTATGCTGTTTCCATGAGAGGTTATATGAATTCAAACATATGCTTAAGTCATTTGAATAATGCCTTATTCTGTAAAGGATACCCCAGTTACTGAAATAATTTTGTTGTCCTCTCTGCAATGTCTAAGCTTCAAGAGCTACTTGTTTTAATTCTCAGAAGCCACTTAAAATGACAGCACCTGCTCTTGTCATGGCTCTCATTACCCTACCTCAGTGCTAACCAACAAACCTAACTGAATTTGTAACCTGTACAACATCAGGAAAATCACATTTATGCAGGGGGTGGGGGACAGGCTGAATCACAGAAATAGGGCTGATGGCTTAGTAGAGCCTGAAGGCCTTCTCCATCCATAGGTTGTGCACTTCAGATTTGCCTCAGAGTCAGCTGCAAATGCAAAGCAGCTAAAATGCTTGAATCAGTCTTCGCACATATTACTTTCCTGAAATTGAGTTACGCTGGGGATAATACACGAACCTTTATGAAGCCTGAGAGCAGTGACTCAATCTTCTCGACTGGAAGACCTCTGACAGCTTCTTAAAAAGATACAGATACATTTTGCATACTTTCACCACAAAAATTTCCATTTGCAGTCCACTAAATTGAGGCAGAAATTCCAATGTTCTTACTTTTATTTTCTCCAACTCAGCTCTTTCCCAGCTTGCACTCATGTAGCGTGGGTTAAGAAACATTACCCTGGGTATCTGTATGTGCCTCAAGAATACTCCTTCCAAATAGAAATCTGTGGTTAGGCTCTTAGAGCTAACACCTACTGAAAAGATGTCCCCTCTTTCTGTCCAGCTGAATTGTTGCTTCCTGAACGTGTCCAGATATAAACAGCCTTTCCTGCAGATCATCCTTCAGAAGAGTCATTTCAGTAAAAATCTGAGAGATTTTGTGCAGGGCCTTTGTTAAGCAGGAAAAGCATCCCACTGCAGCAGCATGACATTGGATGAGCTTGTTGAAATATACTGTACAATATATACACCAGTTGCAATATAGCTGTGCTGATTTATGACAGACAGGATAAAGCCCACAGACTATCACACACTTCAAGTAAAGGAGGCTCTAAAGCAGTGCACCCTACCTCTGAATTTAGCAGTGCATGACTCACCACATTTGGGCATCTCTCATTAACACTCATCCAATTTAATCCTATCTCAAACTGGGAGCATAGGTCCTAAAGGAGAATAGTACTTAATCATGCACTTAACCTTTAGTTAATGTTCATAAGTAATGAAATGAGCACAACTTCAGCACAGGATTTCAGGACACAGCTCTCCCTTCACTGATGACCAGATGCAGGGCTGAGTATCAGACACACTAGGAAACTGCTCCATGGTAAATCATGACAACTTCAGTTCCCCCTTACCTGACACAGTTAGAAGCATTTTACAGTCTGGTTGCTTTACTGTATCAAAATATGTCTGCATTTCAATTTCTTCACAAGTATTTTGAAAGAGAGAAATCAACACAAGTCTGATTTTTATTTTTTTATTTTTTTAAAGGAAACAAAAGCAATGTTCTGTGTCCACTGTTTGGCAGCAACTTACACTAAGAGCCTTTGAATTCCTATCCACCATCTTTTAGCATACACATTACTAATGCTAAAAGATGGTAGATAGGAATTCAAGGGCTCTTTCTAAATGTCTCACTCCTCCCCCCTACCTCCCCCTTCCCCCCTCCCCCCAAAAGCTTGATTACTAGACCTTATGTATGAGGAAAACAAACACGTAATTAACAGGTTGCTGTAATGACAGAACCTCCTTCATATCATGGAAATGCACTCCTGATTCACCATTCACTTCTTCAAGAAACTTCAATATAACAACTTCTCATTTGTTCAATACAAATGAGTACAAGAGCAAGATTTCTGTATATAAAGCACTGAAATTTGCTTGTATTTTTTTTCCTCTGTTAAACTCTTTGCTTTGATGTTGAATCACTCTCCTTAGTAAAGGATCTGTGCAAACAGGGAGACAAAGAACACAGTGGCATAAGGTGTCTCCTTGGCAATGTGCCTCAGTTTGTCACCGGAACTAAATAAAATAGCACCAAAAGAACAAAAGAAATGCAAAGGTTTTTGAAATCTGCAAGGCTGAAGAGGGAGCATTAATACAGCGCATGGACTGCTGTTCAGCATGACAGAGAATTAGCACACCTTTGGAGTTAAGAGGCCAGCCATAAGGATAATGAGATCTAGTTTAATCTAACCTGACATGTTTTATGTATACAAATAAATGGAAGACCTGGCACAGGCCATGTTAACACAGACTGAGCCTGTGCTGCCTTAGAAAGCCTCTTGCACAGCTAAGCAAACAGAGGAAAAAATAAACAACAGTTAAATTACCTTTTGAAAAGGTGTTGCTGAATGCATAAAAGAGAATTTTTGATTTCCTCTTGCTACACACAGGAATATTAATAAGAAATGAATATTCAAGAGGGGCAAGATGCATTTTTTTTGCAAATGGATAAGGAGAAAGCATTAACTTTGTTGTTAGTGCATAGATATGTGATGTAGTGCTATATTTGGAATCATATAACATTTATAGTAAGATAAAAAAAAGTAGGACTTTGCATCAAATATTACGAGTTGTTACAATATAACAGACATGAAACCTTATGGCACATCTCCATTTCAAAAGAAGGAAGTCCATTCAGCCAACCCTACAGATGCTTTGTCTCTCTGTCATACTCATCATGCAGGAAAGCAGCTGATGGGATGTGCTCGGTTACCCCAATGACTTGCTAATTCTTGACACCCTAGCTTATATGAAAAACATTTTTCATTCTGCTCATTCTCATAATACTTAAGATCAGACACTAAAGCTTAATAACAACAGCAGAAAGATTACATTTTCAAAAGGCTTGATGAAATACAAGCTACCTCATTCCCATTTGGCAAAAAAGCTATTTTTTCCAAAAACTGTTCAAAGAATTCTAAGCCACGTTAGCACTTTTCAAAATGTTACCACATGAAAGAAAAGAACAACTGTTGTCAGACATGACTTTTCTGGGGGGGGGAAGTGACATTTTTTATTCTCCTTAAAAATTCATTTCTAGAGTTCTCAATTTCTAAGAGATACTCTTTAAGCTCTAATTTTTATTTAATGGAAAGTCAATAGAAAATATATTATTGCTGACATATTGCATCCCCTTTTAAATCTATGCAGATCACGGTCTAAATCAAGTTTTGTCGAGGTATAATGCTTGGAAATGAGCAAATTGTTTTGTTGATGAAACAAAACAGAGGTTATTTCTTCCATGAAAAAAAAAATATATCATTTTAACTTGAAATGATGAGATGGTGTTCTGAGCTGAAAGGAGTTGATCTGACAAATAACAACTATTCTTTGAATAAGAGGCCATTTGGAACTCAAGTGTTAGGAGACCATAACGTTGCAGGATTAGATAAACACAAGTAGAAAATTCACCTGCACTTATTTAAATGTCTAGTACAAATTCATCTCCTTTTAAAAATTTCTTTCTGCTCAGAAGTGCAACCAGCTGCTCAAACGTGTTGCGCCTCCTGCAAATTAATGCTTCTTAAACTTCAAGAATGCCTCTAGTTACAATTATTTTTTCTGCACATATAAACACTTGAAATGTCTCTAGCAAAGCTCATGTGCATGAAGAACATTCATGGAAACTCGTAATATTCTAACCTATTAATATTAATATTCAAGCCCGTTAAACCCTCTTTTAGGAATAAGATCATCTATTCTCCCAAAAATAACTGATGAGAATAAATCCACTGATGACTTAAAATCCAGTACTCACAAAGAATGGAATAAGACCAGAAGCTTTGTCTTCATCCAAAACTTTCTTTAGGGCTGAACCACAAACAGCAAAAGTATCATCTGAAGGCACACTTTTAATCTTCACACCACTGATCAGCGCAGCCCTTTCCACAGATGAATGAGCCTGCAAGGAAATAGGCAAGTTTTAAGACAGCCATTTTTTATTGGAATTTAAGGAGTTTATTTGAATGTGAAAAACAGAAAAATTTCTTTCAAGTAAAGCAACATTTGAGATTCCAGAACTGTTGCTGGTACCTAACACTTAGTAATACTCTTTCTTTCCTTTCAGATAGATAGACAAATGAGAACACATACATATACACATTTACTCACATGTGCATGCACACCAACACACCACTAGAAACCCTGAAGTATTCTTGAAACTATTGCCATGGCCTCATCCAGACAAGAATTCAATAAACATCAGTGAGATCTTTAATTAACATATCTTCTATTAGGTAGAATTGATTAAAAGCTTCAGGATTTGGCTCCAGATCAACCAAAAACTACACAGATAAACATCGTGTCTCAAAATAATTTAGTTGCTCAAGAGCACATTTTTATGGTATTCACTTTTGCCAAAAATAAAAAGAATATATACAACGAAGTGTGATGTAGATTAAGATATTTTCTTACACGATCATTTTGTTTTAATTAACTACTGAATAAATTCTGGTTCAGTCATTCATTTATTTTGCTAGGTAATTAAGGAATATTCCCAATAATTTATTTTATTTATAACACATCTTATTTATCCCTAAAAATAATATTTTTTTAAGAACATAAAGCACATCTCAGAAAAGTAAAATAAAGAAACCACATAGAAATCTTCAAAAATTAGAAGTATAATATAATGGTAATTCTATTAATAGTAAAAGGTGTGGTTAGCAACAAAATGCTCATTTAAGGCATGGGAAAGCAAGAACAACACCAAAAAAAAATACCAACCAATTTTACCTTTCACCTTTCTAATATTTCATTAATCATCAATCAATTGAAAGAGAAGTTTCTCACTTTTTCATATCCTGACTAATTTCACTCACAATCTCCATGCTACCCTTCTTGAGCCTTGCTAGCGTCTACAAGAGCACTTAACCATTCTGTTCTAATTTAGCATGCAAGCATGGAGAAGATTAAGCCAAAACATAGGCTGAACAATACCAGATGAAATAGTTTCTGACTTTCAACTTCGCCTATCCATGGAATGATGCATTTTAAAGGTAGATTTATCTTAACTTGTACCTCAACAGCACCTCTTGTTAAAGTACTTTGGTAAACTAATTAGGCTCCAGCCGGACAAAATGTGGAAGTCTAGACACAGAGTCTGCCTTTGAAGTAGGACAGGGTGCGTTTACTGTAGCAATACCTTACTTCATTTAAGTATACAATGTAAAGAGGTGTTTTATAAATAATTTATACAAGAAAGAATTTTAAATAAGTAAACTACAGAAGTTCTCAGCTGGTAAGAACTTAAGAATTGCTTCAAGTACCTCACATTGGAACAAGGCTCTCTGATAACTACAGCCATTCACAAACTGGAGGTTAAAACCACAAAGATGACTTTGGCTTACAGCAAATCTTTAGTGACGTGCTGCTGACCTAGTGCTCAGCAATGTACCCAGACATCTCCCATTATCCTATAGGAGAAAAATGAACTAAAAATGAAATGAGTGGGCAGCTGCTTAAGGTAGCTAGAGCAATCAATCAATCAATCAATGTTTTAAAAAGTCAATGAAGGTAATGGTCTAAGAAAACTGGAAGATATCAAATAACTTCCCTGACTTCTGTCCTGGTCCCAGTCAGATGTCTACTGCCAGGGACAGCTGGGTGCTTCTTCAAGCTCCGAGGTCTCACTGTCAATGGCCTTGCAGTAGGTGCCTCAGCCCAGGCACTTACATTGTCCCCAGACCCTCAAGTAGTTACTGGGGAAAGTCACTGGCCCTGCTCAGTGCTCATTAATACAGAGCAGAACAATTTCAGTGAGACTTCCTGAAAAACATAAAATCTAAGATCATCTCATAAGATATATGAGATCTGAGTCTCCCTACTGACAAGCTTTCTGCCACCCTGCTACTGCAGTCTTGCACTGTTTTGCTCTGCTGGCGCACAGTTTTCTCTCCCTCAGAATGCCTTAGGCTTACTTTCTTTTGTGGATTATTGCTATGAGTCACACAGGTCTGTTCTTAATGCAGAAGGACCAGTGAGCTCTGCAACAATCTGCTTTTAAAGGTCAGCAATATCTTAAGGCAAATCCTTCTGTAAACACAAGATCCCCTGACCTTCAGCATACATGGAGGCCTGTCAGTTCTCATTTCAAGTCAGTCATTTACATGGGGGAAAAAAAAAAGGAAACAAGTAGCAGGCTTTGTGCATCACTGGGTCAAAGTTTGAGCAGAACACAGACCTTAGGATCCAGACAAAAAAAGAACAAATATCTTTTGTGCCTTTTGAAAACAGTTGTCTGTCCTTATATTTACTTGTCCTGACTGATCTCATGCAACAAGTCCTTTTTCCCTCCTAATGCACTCTTAAATTGCTTTCCAATGCTTTTCAACTAACAGTAGTAAATGAAGGCAAACTTGAAACCAGGCTGTTTTATTCTGCATAATCAGATATTACTTTGCATTAAACGTCAAGTGCTAAGAAATTTTCCTCTATCTCATTGACATTTAACTAAGAAAATGTCACAGCTGTTGAGAGGAGCAACACTGCTCAGCCCTTCAATAGGATTAGAGTGCTAGGAAGGTAGGAGCAGCAGAACTCACAAAACTACAGTTTGCTTTAATTAACAGTAAAAGCCTCTCACAGTCCTGACCTGCTGAGAGTTTAGCCTCATTCAGTCTGCTAAGCACCACTCACAGAAAACAAGGATTATGCATTTTTGTTTCCTTAGATTTCTCAGCTAGATTAATAGAGATTTTAGGAGTCCTAGAATGTTTTGGATTTCCTGAAGTATCAACTCTTTGAAAGGGTTGATAACTGCAGGGCAAGGGGAAATGGTTTTAAATTGAGGAAGGGAAGATTTAGGTTGGATGTCAGGGGGAAGTTCTTTACAGAGAGAGTGGTGAGGTGCTGGAACAGGCTGCCCAGAGAGGTTGTGGATGCTCTGTCCCTGGAGGTGTTCAAGGCCAGGCTGGATGGGCCCCTGGGCAGCCTGGTCTAGTATTGAACTGGGAGGATGGTGGCCCTGCATGTGGCTGGGGGGTTGGGGATTCATGATCCTCATGGAGGTCCCTTCCAACCCTGGCCATTCTGTGATTCTGTGAAGCAGTATGACAAATTTGTCTTATATTCACGCAGTGGGTTTGTCTGTGTGCAAGCATCTGCACCCACGCACACAGGGGCATGATATACGTGTGTGTATTTGCATGTGCAGACATGGGCACACAGGCCTATAAGTGACAAAATATGATCAAGGCTTACTCACCACAACTGAAATTAATCTCTTGCTCAAATATCTTGATTTACTGCAGGAGAACCCATACTGCCATGAAATTGACCTCCAAGTAGTTACTATTTATATTATGGTAGCACACGTAGATTCTAGCTCACTTATGTGGGCTGTATAATAAGATTTAAGCAAGCAAAACCAAATAGTCCCTAATCCAAAGAGTATGTGAATTAATCTGCCAATTGAGACAACCTAATTATTTTAAGTATAAATACCATGATTCGATGTTCATGCTTTCGGAGGACACTCACCTGATCAGAAGCATAGGCCACCAGCCTGCCCATGACATCTGCCTCTGTTAGCTCAGGCTTTTCTGATTGCACCCGTCTGATGGTTTTTGTTCTTGCAGCAAGCAGTGCAACAAGAGTGGCTTCACTTGCACTTCCCTGTGACAAATTGAAGAAAAGTTCAAAAGGAAGACATTTCAGAGGAAAAGCACCATATTCTTTTATATGAATTTACGAAGTTGGTAACAGAAATTGCATATGAGAAATTGCACAATCTAATGCTTTCTAAGAGTAGGTGTGACAGCAAGCGAGGAATCTCTTTTTGACCTTTGTCTTCTCTTTCCTGATGCCTCTGCTTGTCTGCTCTATGCTTATTCATTGTAGGCACCAACCTTGCAATCAATTCTAGAAAGCCAGACTCACAGAATTAAGGGTACATGAAAATGCTCTCAACAATCAGATGTTGACCATCTGTTGACCAGTAGCCATAGTAAGAGTACCTGTTGATTTCTGTTACTCTAGATTTCACGTTTAACTTCAATCAGAATCTAACAACTCCCATTTCTGTCAAAAAAAAGCTATAGTGCTTTTTTAATACTTACCCTGAGTCAGGAGAGTTATCTTGTAGTCAAGAGAAAAAATACTAAAAAACAAAAAAGTTCTGACTTAATATAGACGACTGCTTTTTGAAGGATTATTTATATAATTTCCTGTCATCAAAAACAGAAGGATACTCCTAAATTGCATTTTGACTTTAAAAAAAAAAAAAAAAAAAAAAAAAGAAAAAAAAAAAAAAAAAGAAAAAAGAAAAAAGAGAATTTCAATTGTGCATTAGGTAATCTGTGGCTATAAAGACAGGGAATTTCTTTGTATCAACTGATCTGTAAATTTCAGAGGAGAATACAAGTTTCCACAAATTACACTGTATGCTTTTCTCTGGATCAGGCAGATGAAATGTGCTGCAAACTGCTCTTTTAAACTATAAGAAACTTTCTGTAAACATATGTTTATAAATGTCCATATTTTGGGTGTGCATATGCAAGTGCATATGCAAAGGTTTTAGGTACTTTGAAAGTTGAGCTACTGTTATGCAAGTCTTCCTCTGCCAAGCACGTAATACTGCAATGAATACACCTCCTTATATTAATGATTATACCTCAGAAAAATCCAATGTCAACAAGATAATTTTGGAGTGATGTTTCTTGCTCTGTACCAAAATTCTATCCTCTCTCTACTAAAGATCTGTGCATACTTACTAATTATAAAGTAATCAAGTATTTAGGAAGTCTTAATTCTTCCCTGGTAATAGACCTGATACTACAGATTTTATACATGAGAACGATCCCAGTGAACTTAGATTTCCTCCTAACTAATACTGAAGTTAGTTGAGCTATTATCAAGAGACAGAGCTGCTTTTTACACATCAACAGTGAGTAAGCCCTTACAGCAGCTGAAAGTGAACAGAGTGAGCAGGAAAAAGTACAGTCTCTAAATATTTATTAAATGCATTGCCGTGATTAAGAGGTTTTATCTGTCTTCCCAGGGGTGTGGGATTTGAGGATGTAAACCCCAGAGCCTGTAGCAAAATACAAAGATGAGTAAGAAACACTCCTAGCTGCTGATGCTGCTCATAGCCTCACAGTATCTCAAAGAAATATTACAGAAAAATATACACAGAACATTACAGGAAAGCATACATCCTATGCAGAATGTTGTAAGAAGATATATATCACTCCTGGTTCAAGTAAGGCAGCACTTCTTTGTAAGGCAAAGGGTGAAAGAAATTTTGTCCATTGACTACAAAAAGTAATATGCTAGAATCCCCATGCCATACTATACTGTCCAAAACATCATTTCCAGCAGATGAAAATAAAGTGCAAACTGCTGCAACTTACTGTGGTGCTCACACAGTCTTTCAGGTGAGTTATATGTCTACAGAAATAAGTTGGGCAGCATAAAACTTATCCGTGGGTTTTATCTTAATTCCACGAGTCACTCGGAGCAACCTTTCCAAACCACAGTTCTTCACTGTAAAGTTTCCTCTAGCATCCATGTGTTTAGTATCTGGGAGGAAGTATAACTTATTATTAAAGTATTAAAATACTTGATTATGAGGACACATCTTTCAAGTATATATGGAAAAATCCTTTTTCTTTCTTTTTTTTTTTTCTTCGTTTTTGGCAAAGATAAGGCCTTGTAAAACTCTTAGCATCTTTCTAGGACATATAATAAGTTTGTATTTTTAATAAGTGTGCAAAAGTATATGCAGGAAAATGACTGTAGGAAATTCCAAAAGTTAAGGCACTAATTTGATATTTGGAAATCTAAGCTCCCACTATTCTAAGGGCTTAATCAGGGCAAATCACTCGGGCTCAGGAAACGCCTCCATCTTCTGAGAAGTGCCATGATCTGTTCTGGTATCCTGACTATCTTTCACCCACCTGGTGCCTAGACACCAAATACAACAGCGATTGTCTAAATCTTATTTCATGGAAGCATAGTTAGACAGAAGGAGGCCATCTATGCAGCTGGATCTTGCCTACTGGCTGGAAAAACTGGAATATGGCCTAGAAGCAACCTGGAAATACATTTTGATGGCTCATAACAGAAACAGACTTTTTCCCACCTTTCCCTCAATTCCATTAGTCCCCTTTTTGGACAAAAAATGTTTGTAAATGTGGTCTGTAGAGCTTATCTATTCACTTGGCACCACAGTCGTGCCCTAAATGACTTTGAGTAAAAAATCCCCTGGTTCTCAGACTACTGTTTACTGATGGGAAAATCAGGATGTTTCTCACCAAAACAAAGATAGGCTGAGTCTGATTTTATTTCACTCTTAAAATACTTCTTCTTTGCAGAGTTTAAACTCTTTAAAATTCAAACTTTTCAGCAGTTTGTCTAGAATGAACAGCAGGATATGTGTGCTGTACTCAGACAAGCTTCACGAAGAAAGTAGTTTTCTCATTTTTAAAAGCTGTTTTTTTCTGCTCTTGAACGCTGCATTCTGCATTAAGTGAAGGATGATGATTCCTTTCCTTTTACCGCAAGCAAACAAAGGTTGCCATGGCAAGCAGGCTCAAGAGGCAGAAGAAATATCAGTAAGAGCTGATGTTCATGTCCACCAGAGCTCTGAACTGAAATTTTCTTTCATCTTTTGCCATTTTCAAGTGTCATCCTGCTCACAATAACACAGTGCTTCATATTGACATAGGCTTTCAGATGTAATTAAAAGCTAATTTTCACAGGCTCAGTTTTACCCAATACTGCAACAATTACTTGGTATTTGCCAAGGGAATGACTGGCAGTTTCACACTCTCACGTTGCTTTTGCCTCATGCTCTCTTATTTGTATCATTACTGTTTCAAGAGCAAGACAAGATCTGCAGCATAAATGACTTCATTGTAAGCAAGAACACAGAACATACTTTCGATTCTTGAAACGACTTGTGTCTGATGAAAATTATAGGCAATCCAGCACTGTCAGCCTGGAAGGGCAATTTTTCCTGCCGATAACTATCAGGCATAATTGCTTGCTTTTACTGGTACCAAATAAATGCTAGAGATGCACGACAAAAGCTTGATTTCTCAAACACTCTGCCTAGTAACCGTAATGGAAAAGGTCCCAACAAAGCAAGCAGAATGAGTAAAGTTACTCTGAAAAATACACAGGTGTAGGTGCAGGTCCACCTATGAGAATTATAGCAGTTGGGTTAAATTTGGAGTTACCTGGGAAGACGCTGGCAGAATTTACTGAAATATGCCTCAAGTGGTTGCAGCTGAGATCAAAGAAAGAAGCTGCCGTTTTTAGCATGTAGTTCAGATATGTTTTAGAAGCCAATCTTAGCATAAAACAAAGCATAAAACAGACTATGCCTATATCTCCAATCACTGGACTTCAGAAATTATCAAATGAGCAAAGAAAAAATATTTAAAGTTCTGTCTTTCCCATGGCAGAAATCTATTTTAATTAGGTGAATAACCACAACCAAATTCTGTGCATTTGAATAAAGATCATGCAGTGTAGGAGCAAGCCATGGTAGCAATCTATATAGCTTTATTACACATGCAAGATCACCCACTGATAATATATTCATTATCATACAGATGTTCTGTTCAGATAGTGTGGGCTTTCATTAAAGACACAACTTTCCAAAAGTTTGGAGTTTTATGTTGGATATGGAACTGCAGACTGAAAACTGTGCTATCTAACGACAAAACATTTTTGGTTCAAATTTTAAGCAGCTTCATTTTATTCTAACTATCTAGTTCTAAACTTTCCATTTTTTTTAATGTAAGGAAAACTTCTTAAAATTATGTCGATTTCTGTGAAAAAGATTAACAGACTTTCTACTGTACTGAGTTATTTCTACTTCAAGTAGTTTCTCTGCTATATTCTTATCCATTGTTTGATCCCTAATAAAAAAAAAAAGGAAGGCTGAAACAAATACTCAAAGATGTCCAAGGTGAACTTCACATAAGCTTTTGTAAACCCTTTTATTTATAATCCTAACATATATTTCTACTTAAGAAGATTTTTTAATTGTCATTTTTAGGCATTAAACATTACTGCATATTGTTGATGGCTTTCTTAAGTTGTTGATAACAATTTTTCATGGAGAATAGTATTTCAGAGCTTTTTTGTTGTTTGTTTGTTTTCCATTACTGCCATGAATGTTCCTACCCACCCATGGACATTCTCCCTATGCATCAGTCTTTCTGAAAGCCTAAAAAGAATCCACCCAACTGACAACAAAAATACCCTTTATTAATATTTTGGTACAGTGGTGTCACAAAATCATAAAGATCAGAAATTCATCTTGTATTTTTCTTAACCTGTATTCCTTCTCTTACCTGAATGACTCCTCCACCCTGCCCATCCTTTCCAGCTAAAAACTCTTCAGGCAAGTTAATCATCTTCCCTAGCCAATCCAGCATGACAGTTTCCAGCTCCGTGCATGCTGGACTTGCAGCCTGTGATGAAAAAAAGAACAGAAAATAACCTCACTAGGGTATGAAGAGAAACAAAAGCCTTGCCCTGGTGCATCATTCTCCTGCTATCTTTAGAATACAGAGGAAAAGACTTGCTTCCTTTACCAGCTAAATTAGGGACCTAGCAACCAGTTCATAAATGGCGTGCCTGATTATTTAAAAATGTCAAATTGGACCTCATATAGAAGAACTGTGACTGTCAAATGTCAAAGCTAGGATTTGTATCTTCAGAACTCTTCTTTTCTTCCACATCCATTACCAACCTTTACTGAGAAGAGCCCATCTGGCATGAATGTTTTTTTTGTTGTTGTTGTTGTTGTTTTTTTAACATAATTTTCCACAATACAAGAAATAACATAACCAAGCAGTAAGCATGGTCATACTATGCAGTGAGTAACCAGTAAGCTTGCACTATTACTACTAATTCTAAATGATGGTAATTTTTCTAGGACAGAACTTCCAAGAGGAAACAGTGCTCTGTGAAAGCACTTAATAAGTCAAGGAAATGTAGTTATAAAAAATAGTCCTGTGACTTCATTACTATTAATAATTTCACTGAAGACTGTCATTGAAACACTTTAAATCTTGGCAAGGGAAAGTGTCATTACCTCATAGCTATATATACCCCAATAAACTTACCCAAGAGAAGCCCACACATCCTATTCCACCACATAACATGTCTGCAAGAAGAGCTGGGAAGGAACTGGCTGCAGGGAAGTAGGCAAAAAAGTAGGGACTGTGCCAGTGAGTCACCTGTAGTAAGAGAAAAACAGTCATTTGTAACTAATGCAGAAGCACAAACAAGTGGTCACAAAATCAGAAGAGGACAGGAGGTAAGGACCAGTCAACAGTTCTTCATTACATGGCTGTAACATAGGATCCAGTTTTTAAGAGAAGCTTAGCTTGTTTTTCTCTTAAAAAAAAAATAAAAATAAAAAAAATTAAAAAAAATTAAAACCTCCTTTTTACTCAAATTAGAAAGAAAACGTTGGCTGAATTTAGTTCTTGCCCCTGCCTCCTAACAGTCCCATAATCGGAGCTCTGTTTTTGTCAGCCTAGAAGAACTGTTCGCACAGTGGCAGCATGAGTTCCTGTGCAGGGTATGGTTCTTGATCCTCTGTTTTCAGAGACTCCTCCACAGTTCTCTATTTGATCTCTGTCATGCAACTGATTTAGCAAATGTGTCTTTAAATGCACAGACCTCTCTCACCCATGCCTTGCATCCGTTTGCTCAAATTCATGCACCAAATCTGACCAAATAGCCCCTCCCCCAAAATGAAAGAATCCATTCCAATACCCAGTGCTTTCTCCAGAAAATTACACTATCATCTCTCAGTAACAGATCATGATTTATATACAATTTAAGTTGTGCATACTAATAAAAACACAATAACTGCACAAAACCTGGTGACTATTTTGCAGCAACCGCATTTAGAAGCATTTTCTGCAGTACCTAAGCAATTTTAAAGACTTTATAAGACACTCAATAGGGCTCCACAACTCCAATCTAATAAAATTTGAAAACACGAAATGCACTGCCACACTGTAATGCTCAGTGGAAGTAATAAGGTACAAAGTGCTTATCTTATTCAAGATAATAGGTAAATTTAAGAAAAAAAATGCTTTTAGAGAATTAGGTGAATTATAAGTGTTCTGCTGAATTTTTGCTTACAAGTGCTTTTCCTCAGCAAGAAATCTGGAGGCTGCTGAGTTACTGAAGCTAGCCTTGCCTTAAACTGTTAGGTTTTTTTTTGTTTTGTTATTTAATATTGGAGTTCTTCTGTTGCAAGTGAAGAATAGGAGGAACACACACAATCTCTTGCCTGATCTCAGTGTCTTTCTTACTGATTTGTTCTGCATGCATTCCCACTGTTCCGCAGGCTGCAAACACCCTTTTTTTTTTTTCCTTGCCTAACCTTCTTCATGCCAACAAGCAGCTGTCCCTTGGGAACATACACCTTGCTAATGTAAACTGTCTTAGATGTGTATAATGAATCAGGCGTCACTTTCTATACTGCAGTATACCATACATACCTTTCAGATGCCCCTGCCCCTTCACATGAAACCATCTCATTACATTTTCCGTTGCCTAAAAGAGCCATGCATATGGTATGTTCAAGATTTCACTCTTACAGTCACTACGTCCAGATCTACTCAAATCACAAATTCAAAGGCAAGCCACTGTAGATGTATTTGTCTGTCTCTGCTCTATACAGTAGTGATATTTCTTTGCTGCAATGAAGATTTAGAGCACTAGTGGTAGACACTTTCTTTCAGAAATCAGAAAAAAAAAACACCTGGGTTGGGATATGGTTATTAACAGCAAAACACAAAACAGATTAAAAATACCCAATAAACAGAAGTCTCTGATAGGACCCACATGCACAGACTTTCACTGACGTTCATAATGAACCAGGGCTGCTACCGTTCATCTACCCAGCTATAATCCTTCGTGATCTGCAAGACTTTTGACATTCATCTTGGGTTAATCAGGTTAAACTGCCTACTTGCTGGGAGCCATTCATTTGATGAAACACAGCAAATACAATTTGCACCACTTTCACAGAGAAAAAAAGCCAAAAGCCCCAGGGCAAGTGCAGCTGTGATTCTTCCTCTCCTGCCTCCCTTTCATGTGAATCAGCTCTAAAATTCATCTCTTTTGCCAGCAGACACACTTAGTCAAACATTGCAAAGGGTGTGACACCACTGATGCTTGTTTATTTAGCCCTGTACTGATAAACTATGATACACAAGTGTCTTTGGTTCAATAATTATCATACTCGTGTTTTTCAAAGACATTTTTTTTCCACAGATCTCATCTAAGGATGTCTTTTTTTCTGTGGTTTGCTTAGACTGAACAAGAGTCTTCCTTCACCACATAGTAGCAATAGGTGCTTCAGCAGAAAGCTCACAGGTTAAGGAATCCAGTTTGCAGCAAAGTATTGTCTTGGCACTACGTGCAGTCACAGATAAACTTGAGCGTTTTTAGCTCCAAAAAAAGAGGGCAGATATTTCCAAAGAACAAAGTAAGTCTGAGACAGAAGTCTGATATTTTTGTACCCAGATTCCTTCCACTTGGCTTCCTGCTGCAGAAATCAAAGTCTGGCTGTTCCCTCAGTTCCACCCTGAACTAGCATAAGCCAGGGATCAACTATCTGGAAAGCAACTCTGCAGGACTGAATTTAGGGGTAATGGGAAAAATACATTGGAACATGGCTTATTAATGTGCTCTTTTGGCAAATAAAGGCTAACAGCATCCTGGCTACATCAGGAAAACTGTTACCAGCAGGTCAAGAGAGGTGATCCTTCCCCTTTATTCAGCACTGGTGAGGCCACATCAGCAGTCTGTATCCAACTCTGGACTTCTTCAATACAAGAAATACATGGACACTCTGAAGTGAGTCCAATGAAGGGCCAGGAAGTCAATTAATGGATTAGAGTATCACTCATATAACAAGAAGCTGAGAAGCTAAGATTGTTCAGCTTGTAAAAGCCCAGGTGAGGGATCTTATGAAGGTGTATAAATGCCTCACTGGAGCACATATAAAGATGCCACATTCTTTTCAGAGGTATCCAGTTTCAAGACAAGATGTCAACAAATTGAAATACAGGAAATTCAACTTAAATGTAAGAACTTCTTTTACTGTAAGGATGACCAAACTTTGGAACAGGAAAGAGAGGTAGCAAAGACAATCTTTGGAGATGTTCAACACTCAATTTGCCACATTCTGACTGACTGCTTTTGGCATAGAGGTGGACTACATGATCTTTAGAGATGCTATCCATCCTAAGCTATCCTGTGACACAGTTTTCATGAGATTTCAGTATTTAATTTAAACAACACAGGCACAATCAGAGTTACTACTAGAACTAGGATTTATATACTCACGCTCATTGTGTCACAAATACTAACATTTCATACCAGATGAAAGTTCTGGATAAAACTTTTTTTGTTCAAAATGCACTTTCACTAAGTCAATAGTTATTTGCTATTTATTTGCAAAACCATGTTAGGTAAGAGGAAACATGACAAAATGAAATAACTGGAATTCAGTGTCTCACATTCTAGTCTCAAATGATTCATCTCTTATTTTTTTAATTTGTTATTATTTCACTGAGCATTCTGAAGTATTCCGATTAGCAAAGTGTTCTCTGTTCTACTTCAAGAAAAACAAATGGTTAACATTTTCCTCCAGTAGAAAAGAAAAGGCTTTCAAAACTAAATGTATTTTCATATCTAGCATTTTATTATCATCAGATAGTATGAGCATTTGGTATAAACTGTCTTTAAAATGAACTGCAGTGTATTGTAATACATAATACATTTCATATTTAAACAACAGCTATAAGAAACAAAGTATTTGCATGCATTGGCCATAATTCTCTTATTGAATTTACACTAATTTAATTCTTTTGGATTTAAGACTTTATCCACAGACCTTTGTGAAGAGTGGAGCAATTTTCATTGAATTCAGTGGAGTTTTAGTCAGCGAGACAGCAGGTTGGCACCAAGGGAAACGATAAAAAAATGCATCAAATATTTACACTGGTCAATGAAAAGGAACTGATATTAAAGTACACTGACTAAAAGCATCTACAGAGCAGTGATTCCATGTTTAGTCATATAACAATTGCATCACCTATCTACACACAGAAAAGTAATGTAAAAATACTATTGAAAGTATCCAAAGGATATTTTTTAATTAACATCTATTAATCATCCAGTCCTTTTCAAGCTGTTTCAAGTCATTAGAAGACAAATATATATATATTTAAAATAAAAAAAGTATAGCATGACTGGAGAAACAAGAAAGATTTAGAGCTGAACAAATGCCAGATGCTTTGATTTACATTGTCTGTTCAATAGTAATCTATCCAAAGACTAATATTTAGGCAATGACCATCTGCCTTAAAGTGTACTAGAAGAAGTCAGCATTTAGGAGAATATGTCAATATGACAAGTACTGGAGAGAATCCTTTCTAGTCAGATCTGTAATAAAAAGAAATCTCAGAAGAGAACTTCAATATTTAAAGATCAGTTTGAAGGAACATTTTATGTACAGTAGACTAATAAAAATTCCATTTTAGAAAATATTCACTGTGCTTTGCAAACAGCAAAAGTAGCACATAAAATGGAATGGTAGAAAGATCTGCCTTAACCCATTCAAGATAGAAAAGGGGATTATCTCCAAAAGCAAGTCTCACATGAAGCAAAATAATCATTTTATTATTTCTAGAAAGAGCAGAAAGTGTTAGTAAAGTGTTGGATCATGTTTAACTACAGATACATAGCAGATTCCTCCCTTTTAAAAGCTAAGCAATGTGGGTACTTCTGCTTGTAAAGTTTATCTGCACAACTTTCATCCACACGTTTGTTTTTGAAATCCCAGATGCAGCATTGAATATTGCACTACAGATCTATTTTCCTTACCCCTGGCATAATGATCTTCTCAATGTCCTTAAAGACATCCTCAAAGCTCTCAGGATCCTGCGGTGCACAGTCTGGAATGAGAGTCCTCAGATATCCTGGTTCCACATCTGGGAAGACCTGTCTTTTTTCTATCTTCTCCAGGTAATCTGCAACGTAGTCCACCATCTCCTTCCCTCTCTTGCGGAACTCTGCAGCATCCATGGATATCACAGTCTAGGACTTAGCAGAAAAATAAAACAAAACAAAAACCTAAAAAGAAAGGAAAGTCCCATTTGAAAAAAAAATATCACTGGTTTCAGACTGTGATGCTGGGCTTCCCCCCACACTTCTTTCTTTCTTCCAACTTCCTGCTTTGGCCTGACCTTGCTCACCTGCATGGCATCAGGCTGCGTGAGAGGATCTCCGCTCAGCTGGGATGACTCTGGAGGTTACACTTGCTGCAGAGATCCTTTACACCTTGATGTCAAAATGCCTTGTTGACACAGATCCTCACTAAGTGATTAATACTTTATTTCAAGCTTCATTAGCTTTTCTATTTCTTTGATTGTGCACATATAATCCCTTAGACATAAACTGCTCACAAAGTCTGGGAATAACAGTGGATTCTGCTGCACTTGGGCTCATTACCTTCATGGTTCAAGGAGTTTAGAAAGCAAAGGTGTCCACTCAATAAGAGGGTCTCTTCCATGTGTGTGTTTAACCTTAACCTCTTCACAGTAAATTATCAAGCTACCTCAAATCTTGATAAGTTGCTGTTAAATCACTACATTATATTTAAAATATATCAATAAATATATTCCTGCTTCTCTCTTACTAGCAAGATATATAGTGTAGTTGTTTCTGTCCACAATGCAGACCTCTTATTCAGGTGATTTATAAGATCACTCTCACAGTCCTTTGGAAAAACCTAGACCACATGTTCTTTTATTTCTGCATATTGTGTCAATATCCATACAACATTGCATTCTGCTCCACTCCAGTCTTGCTGGACATTGCTTAGGAGTAAACAAGGCTACTAAAGCTTTGATGTCTACATTATGAAGTACATTAGATTAACACAGGCAGAGGCACACCGATGAAGACTCAGAAATCACAAATGTAACCCCTACTGCAGCTGGCCAATACAAGAATGTGGCATTGCTCACGTTGTAATCAGCTCCCTCTTGCCTTTTGAATGAGAGACCAAAGGAAATAGCATGCAACACATCTCTATTATAATCCATAACACCAAGCTATAGTAACTGCAGTTATATTGGCTGCCCTGTCATTCTATCTACTTCTTGCCTCCTGTCTTGCTTCAACGTTCACCAGCCTTACTCTGTCACTGTAAATACACACATGTGCTTACAATAAAACCTTATTTCTTATTGAGGTTTCAGTACAAATTCACTTAGAGTTATCTGTGTTGCATTTTGCAGAAGGATGCAAAGAAGCTCTGTCTGGGGCAATCCCTGTTTCCAAGACATCAGGAAACGTATGCTCTGAGCCAGGAAGAAACTGGGCGAGTATACTCAAGGTGTTGTATGGCTGAGATGACTGAGCTGAAGCTGTGCAGACAAGCTTGTATTGCTAGGGTGCCTGCTCCTGTCATCCCAGCCCACCCAGCTTTTGTGCTTTATGTGGCTGTGCATTTTGGAAGCTCAGTGAATACAACACTGACTAAAAAAAACTCCTAAGCAACTTTATGAACTCACATGGAGTGAGTAATGTTGTTCTTCAGGATCCAGAAAGAAAACTGGCAAGAGAAACAAGGATACTCACTGCTGCTATAAATAATTACTATGCTTAGTTCACATACCTTCAAGACCTTCACTCTGTAAGGAAATAATTACATTAAGCAAAATGCAAATATTATGTAATTAAGAGGCAATTTCTTTAGGTATTGGTTATTTCTGCTGAGCACTTATAACTGAAGGCATCATAACTGAGGAAAGAGGCCCTACAGGGCTTTACTACATTTGACTCAGCACTGTCCCATCACAAAAGAAAGACATCATTGATGAACATCATCCTCTAAACACCTCCGCTGCCACAAATAGAGGGACTGCTGTGACGCAGCTGCTACTTCTACTTAGGAAAGAAGGGTGCTGCTAGAGGTCACCAACCACTTAGGAAAGTGGGGATCTGCACCGCAGATATAGAAATAGCCCTTTTCAATGCTACTTTATCATCTCTACATTATTCTTATTAACCATCATGTAAGCGTCTGTGTCCAATGAATTCTAGTGGAATGTCAGAGCGGATACAAGCATCACTATCCTTTCATTAGCTCTCTAGCTTTACTTGATATTACTCAAAGATAGACCATTTAAGACAGAACTGTCTGTGCATCACTTTATCTTTTCCCGAAATACAAATCAAATTGCATAGATTAAATAGCATCATGCATAAGCTTAGAACAGCTCACAAACAGATAAAAATAAATGTAATTTACCACATTAATACACCGTAGACACTACATTATACAGCTTGTGACTGTTTTTCTACTGCCCAGCTTTTTTTGATCTGAGATCTCTTTGTATTATAAGTTATTTGCATCATCTTATACCTATATAGTTCACTGATGCAATTCATTGCCACTTTTTATTAATAGCAGATTGGACAAAGCTCTTTCTGGATATCAGCTTAAGCAAATAAAGTTTGGATCTGAACATCACGTACGTATTTTGTGTCTTGGGCCTATCACCACTGGAATGACGTTTGTCAGCTGTTTGCACCAAATACAAGCTTTAGATAATCACTGAGCTTTTATTTGTTCTTTGCTAACTATCGTTATTCCTGAGAATGGAAGGTCCAGTGGCTCATCCTAACATTGTCGTGGCTGCACTGCTGCTCTTATAAACACACTGTTACAACAGCATTCTCAAACTTCTGGAAAAAGAATTAAATTACGAGGGAAACTCACTGCTTTGCATGGGATAGTAATTGATCTCAGAAGATTAGGTGTGCACACACACACAAAAAAGGGAAAATGAAGCATCCATCCCAAATCAGTCATGAGTTAATTGCAACACAATATATAAGTTGATATATACTTGTATATATTAGTATCTAGTTAACTTCTAATCAACTTTCAATTCAGATCAATCCATTGAAATACATTGATCTGTTTCAACTTAAAGCAAAGCATTAACTCTTCTTCCCCCAGTATTGAGACACTGAAAATGAACATCTACCTACACTTACCTTACCTATCCTTGCTATTTTTTTCCCCCTCCCTGAAAGACCTGGTCTGAAAATCCCTTACCCACTGCAATACATCTCTTATCTATCTCACATGATAGGGGAACTGTGAACGCACAGTACTTGCAGGAATACAGAGGTCATCTAAAATTTTCCTTTTTACTCCCTATTTTACATCTGTACTTCTATGAGTGACAAGACCACTTACACTCTCATCCCTATTTTTATTCTCCTCTAATAGATCTTGTTCCATCTGCCTAGTAGTACTACTTGCTACAGAGGCCACATCCAGTAGACTGAATATCTGGCAACTGTAATGCTGACTGGTTAGCACTGTAAAGACAGAAATTACTTTATCTCTCTACCAGTACAGAACATTTCTTCCTCCTACCTCTCACATGCAACACATATAATGCAACAACACAATGCCCAGAGAACTTCCCTGTGTGCAGGATGTTCCAGAAATACAGAATATGATCTTCTAAGAAGCAAAATACTTTAGACAACTCAGCCCTTAGGGTATGAACCATTTGAGAACCCATATTTTCCAATGGGCTGAGCATTAAAATCTGTGTGTGCTTGGAAAAATTTACATAAATTGAAGGGACTTCAACTGCAAAATAATGCAGGTTGAGTTTCCAAAATGAAACAGAAGCTTCACAGAAACTGAATCTCTCTGAACTGTTCAGTAGGGTCTATTTTTCCCAAGGGCATGTAGACTAACAAAAGCTCCGTCCCACACCTCCCATGATTAATTTCAGCACTTTCAACATTGCCCAAATCAACTTCAAGTGAAGTGAGCACAGCTTTCCAGGAGGCACCTAGCCTAACCATCAACCCTTACTAGTTTGGAAGGCCACTGTGTTAAAATTCACTAAAAGCCTTGTTCTGGCTGATAAAATACAATTTTATCAAACATATGTCTGAGTGCTTTTCTAACCAGCAAGAATACACAGCTGCTGTCACCACTGTACCTCTTTGGATCAAGTCCTACTTCACTGCAGAAGATAGACTGAGTTTTCCTATTACTTCAAAATCAAGAACTACCACATTAACTTAAATTACACAAATTTATCTTTATTTTTATTCATATGTAAGCCCTTTGTTCTCTAGTTTTGCTGGGATATGTCACAGCACAAGTGTATACTACATGATCTTAAGATGACATAGCCTTTTCTGCTTTGTTTAAGTACTCCTACCTTGGTACTCTGAAATTAGACTTGGTAATATTCTATGTCACCAAAGTTACCACAAACAGGTTTTCACCTTCAGATATATTCAATACGATGTTCATTCACAAAACATTTTCTACTTTATCTGAAACTGAACCATACAAATGAACACTATACACACAAGAGCACTACATACACTTGTAGACACAATATTACATAGATTATTTTGATTATTAATGATTTCTGTTAACAAAGCATTATTTGTAATTTCAGAATTTGTTTTTAACTAAACGTAAATGATCTTTAAGTACTCCTAAGAAATTATTAAATGGGAAACAAATTGAAGAAAAGAAATGGGAGAAAAGAAAGAAGAGAAAAATAAAAGTGGGGTTGGGCAGGGGGGAAAGCAAGGAAAACGAAAAGGAAAAGAGTAAATGCAGGTGGATGTACATCCAATATAATTTTATGAACACCTGTTCTCCAGTTGATCAAAGCAAGTAAAAAAAAAGCTAGTATCAACAAAATGTTTTAGCAGCCCCTAATGTTAAATGAGGAAAGGAGGAATGCACAGACACCAATAGCACCTTAAACTGGTGGCTGCATTAGCTCAAAAAAGTAATAACTGTCCATCTTTCCAATAAAAGAGACAAGCCCATTCTATTCTGCCAACTGTTTGTTGCAGAATGCAGTGTAACTGAAAGGCTTGGGATGCTACACTGACACTGCTGAAGCCTTGAGGACTTTGTGCTGTTGAACCCAACAAGTAGAAAGTTTTTCTGGCTGTTTCTTCTGTTAAGCTAAATTTCTACTACTGGCAGTAAGAGTATTGCTTGAATAAGGACTTCAGGATAATTCTTAACTCAGAGTAGAAAGGATCTGAGTATGGTCTGTAGTCCTGCCTTTGCATAAGGCCAGAGATAGGTATATATGTTACAGGCCCCACATTCACTTAGTAATTTCATTTCCCAATCAGAAGTTGCTGTTTTTACTCAGTGCTCTCACTGGCACAGTCTGCCACTTGTTAATTTTCCCTTTTGAGTTTTTATTACAGGGAAGGATTACTTCTGAGGAAAACCTCACCCTAGTAAGTCATGTGCTGGATGTATCTTGAAAATGTTATTATGCAAACTATTTGGCAGAGAATTTCTCATGGTCTGCACGGTTATTTAGAACTGGTGCACTTGGAAAAATAAGCTGTAAACTTTTGGTTGTACAGGATTCTGCATAAATATACACGAAATTTTGTAGATAACATAAAGCATGTAAGAACACATAAATAAAGAGGTGCACACTACATTCTGCAAACTTAGATTAACAGGGAGCACTTTTCTGGACATCCCAGCTTATTCCTAACATAACATAGTCTGGCTGTTTATTAACTGAGCTTCAGCTCCAAGTAACAAATTCTGACACTAATCCAAACATACTTACTTGAATTGAATAACCATAAAGCTTGAAGGACAAATAATAATACTTACAGGGAGCTGGTGAGGTCTTCTCGTTCCCCTCTGTCTCTCACTGCCTCTCTTTACTCCTCTGTGACAGCTACAGAGCACAGAGGATGCAGCTGCCAGTATATATAGGCAGAGTATCCCTCATCCCTTCAGCCTATCACAGCCAAGTGCTTTGCATTCAACATTCAGCAGCAGCATCCCTCCCCTCCTCTCACACCTCCTCCAAAATAGAGAGAAAAGCTGCCCAAAGAGCAGAGGATCTCAGGGAGAAGCAGCCATTACCTACTGTAACTGCTGAGTGAACTCGTCTGTGTTTCCCTCTGCAAGTGTCTGACCACACATGCTCCTCATCTGCCTCATGCACTACGTGGTACCTCTCCTGTGGCTGCTGCTGTAGAAGCAGTGCACTGAGCCCCCCTATGAAAAGCTCTTTTAGAGAGGAAAGCACAGGTGGGCTTGAAATACCACTCAACTCTCTGCAACACTGAACTGGTAAACATATCCGATTAACAGTGTCACAATAATCCTCCGATATGCCCCATCTAACTTCTTCCAGTTTCTCTCTTCTGTCTACTTAAAAGCTATAGCTATATTTTCAAGTTTTTCTCTGTTCTCAAAGGGAAGTTTTACGAGGAGCTCTCTTTTTTTAGATGACTCCAGATAGCTGCCTGATTGTTTTAAAAAGGCATTACCAGCAACTCACAGCCTTAAACAGCTTATAGCCAGGTACGGCTGCAGGAGCTCCAGGACTGCCACTGCTCCCACACCAACGTTACAGCCAAGTTTTTTGCAAAGGAAGAAAATGTTATCTCTTGACTGTGTAGTATTTCAAAACACTTGTGGCTGTGTTTGCTGTTGTAGTGATACAAGCCCAATTATAACCACTGACCATTCTGAAAGAGCCTGATCAGAATAAAAACCTAACCTAACCTAAAATCTGTGGATGGGCTTGAAGGATTCATCATGCTTGAGCCTGACATTCTCTGTGATCAGTCCTGCACTTTCAGTTCTCGGCTTGTGTCTGCTGTAGGATCAGCACATCACCTTGCAAGCATCGAGAAATCTCACTGTCACTTGCAGCTGGCTCTGTATTTTCCACTGCAAACCGACTCCTGAGTGAGTAGGGTTATGGCCTGGACAAACGTGAAACTCACCAAAATAAAAGTGCTTTGGAGATATTCTCTATTATTGTTTTCCTTTCTCCTGTGTTCAGGTGAGAAGACTGAAAATTCAAAATACATTGTACAAATCTAAGGGAAGCAGAAACAAGCTGTGTCCACTAAGCACAAAGATAACTCACATTAGTTTTGATGCTTCATCTAAATGGCTTGCAAAAGTAAATAAATTCCAAAGGACATTTAAAAAGTGAACCTACCATTAACACAGAGTAATCTGATGTGTTTTTACCTTTCTGCTGTAACTGTTATTAGCCTTAAAAGTTCCTGTGACCACAGAATACTTAAATTTTCTAAGAAAAATATATTTATTTAATTCCTCAGGAAGAAATAGGACATACAATGTGAGAGATACAGTGGAGAAGATGAAAAAAGGAAAATAAATGACCTTCTAAAAGGTATTTCCCAAGTTTCTCTCTGTAAGTTTAATAACTCTTCTGGTTAATACTACTTTTCCTAATTCTCCTTATCAACTCTCGGTGATACACAAATACAGAATTTTTCTTTAACGGGCAAAACCAAGAGCATTTCATACTGATAGCTGAGCTCCACCGCACTGCTCTCTCATTTCCTCAAAAGAAGAGGGAGAAAACACAATGGTTGAGATAAGGACGGGGAGACCACCGGTTATTTGCTGTCATTGGCAAAACAGCATAGGGAGACTAATGTAATTTACTGCCTACTGCTAACAGACTGGAGCAGTGACAACTAAAAGCAAACGAAGAACTCCTTCCTCCCTACCCACTTTCATCTACTTTCCCTGAACAGTGCAGTGCAGGGGAAAAGGGACTCCAGGGAGCGATCAGTCCATTAATGTTCAGTCTCTGCCGCTCCTCCCTGGCCTCTCTGTGCCCCATCTCCACGGGGCTCCCTCCCACTAAGCCCTGTCCCGAACTGCTCTGCTTGTGCTTCCCACGGGCTGCAGCTCCGGCCCCGAGCCGCTCCTGCGGGGGTATCGGCGGGCTGTGCCTCGTTCAAGCCACATCCACCGCGTTTCCTTTCCTTAGCTCCTCTCTCTCCGAGGCACACACAAACATCGCTCAAGGCACAGCTGTGGCAGTAATGGGTCCCGTGAGGAGCAGCCGGAGCTGCTCTGCTCTGACACGGGGCAGCGCCGGGCTCTGCGAGCAGAGGCCGCCCCTGCAGCATCCTTGCTGTGTAGGTCCAGCACAGCAGGTGAATGCTGCGGCCCTACACATTTGTTCCAGACATTTGTGTTGCTCTGCCTTGTTCAAAGAGAGCTTCTCTTACTGCTGAAACGTGGAGAAAAGAGAACTTCCCTGCACTGCAAAACTGATTAAAAATTCAAGATATCCATGTGTGAGATGAGCCTGAAAGGTGTAAAGGCCAAGATCTGTCAATGAGCAACAAACAGATCATGTTACTCAGAAGAGCTAACAGGATATGGGCTGCTCCAACATGTTTTTTCACATAGAAATTTGTCACCCTGATGACATATACTGACACTTGGCCATGTAATGACAGTACCAACTCAACACCATTTTAACATCTTTGCTGAACTCTTTGGTTTGCAAACGACGGGGAAAGATAACATGTTTGAACAGGAGGCTCCAGCTCTGTACAGAAGAGGATACAGACAATGTGTTATCAGTCACTTTGCAGTCCCATGTGCCAGTCTGTGAGAACTGGGCATGCATCATAGCTGTGGCAGCTAAACAGCTTGTACCCACTTCCCGATATTTTTCATCTCTTCCATTGCTACATAATGCAGCTTAAAAATTGAAAGGCGGTTTTCTTACCCCTTCAGTCCAGCTATAATTAGGTTACTCACAGCTTTGTTTTGCCCTCACTTGTGATTAATGGCACAGTACATTTCATGTTATCCCCCTGGTGTGACTACGTTTGGGCACAATGTGTTTGTGCTGTAGATGACCAAGTCTAATATTATTTGAACAAACCTGTTCTGAGCTATGATGTGAATGACTTCAAATTGACACAGGTATCACCAATGTCTCAGATACTGAGAAAATAAATAACTTGAAGGAATCATATATTACCATTAAGCTTTTTCTTGTTTTCTCCATTTGGTGTCAAATGGAGTGCTTGATTTACAGCAGATCTATAGATTGAAGATGATATCTGGAGGCTGCAGGCCTTTTTTCCTGCTCTCCTATTGCTTCACCAGAAGGAAACAGTAGCAGAACCCTGGGATTATTTAGCTTTTTTGGCCAGATAGTGGCCCCTCTTCCATAATACTGGTAATGAAAATTATCTACAACAAGGAAAAGGAAAGAAAGAAAAGTTAAGAATCACTCATATCTACCATATGTCCTTATATATTCCATAAACAAGGTCGAAGTTTGCATGAGTCACAAAGATGAAACAAGTGAATATTTTAGCAGAAATGTGCAACTAAATTTTTTGGGGGAAAAAAAACAAAAACAACAACAGTGGATCAACTTCCTTTGGAAGAGACTAAATTAAATAAAGCTTTCAGACACAAATAGATGGATTACTTGCATTGTACGAGGATAAAAACTAAATCTCCAGCAGAACATAAGTAGACTTTGCAACAGATTAGCCAGGAGATGAATCTCAGACAGAACTGACAAACTGGGAAAGGGTCTTATCTTTCATGAATATTTTATGTGACTTGCTTTTCCCTATTCAGTTCTGTATTATTGTGTGAACGTGTGAAGGTAAACCAAAGATGGATAAAAAGGAACTGGTAACAAAGTGAACACTGAATGTGGACACAGACTCAAATGCATAGCATCAGAGGGTTTAATATACACTTTCTGGCTCAAGGCAATCTAAGCATTTTAGTCTTATGGAAGCAAGCCTAAAGAAAAGAGAGAGGATGTCACAAACTGAAGAAGTGTCAATAGGAAAGCTGACAGGCTGTGAAGAGTCACAGGCTGCAATCACAGCGTACATGTTCTTCCAGTACAAAGATAGGAATAGCTTGTGCCATGAGCTGGGATGTGTTTAACCTAGGGATGCAGGCACTGCCGGGGCACTTATCCAGCTATACAGTGATAACAGAAAGAACTTCCTAAAGCACTGTGAGCCTAGTAAGACCTCAGGTCAGAAAAGCTTGTTATAGCAACAAGTTTATGAACTAAATAGTCCACTGAAGATGGAACTAGATGAGGCATGAGGATCAAAATGGCTTGAGACACAAAGGGAATATAGTGCTGTGCCTGCTCTTATGTAGGCGGTTTGTTCTGATCATATAAAGATATCAAAGATCACAGCGAAACACAGAACAGCTTGGGTTGGAAAGAACCTTAAAGACTACCCAGTTCCAACTCCCTCACATTGGCAGGGTTGCCAGGCTGTACAGGGACCCTTCTAACCTGGCCTTGAATGATGCTTGGTCCAAAAGGCATTTTGTTACCGCCTGTGATTAATGCATTGTCATAAGAACTACACACCACCATGCACTGCTTTCAATAATGCTGGAAGAGCATTTAAGTATAAGCCACCAGTCATTCCTTGTAGGACAAGAACAGCATTGGAGTCTCACCTACCTGAAATTACAGCAAGTAGCATGGCAAGGGACCATACTAGTGTTCCTTGCCCTTCTTCCCTGACAACTTTGTTGCAAAGGTGTCTGACTTCACCTCAGCCCTATGCCAACAAGAACATTGGTCTTCTAGAGAAGACCAATGCCAACTTGCTTATTAAGGATTGCCAATTTATTATTAAGGATTTATGCTTAACGCATACACAAAAATTAGAGTTACCAAGTGCATGGATTTAAACTTTCTCCAAAAAAGACAAATTACTTCACACATAACAGACTCATGGCTCTGGACAGCTGAATCCTTCACAGCCACAGATCTCTAGTCTCAGGCAGGTTCAGACCTGAAGAAATGAGAAAGTAACATTCAGTACCTTCTGTGATGGTTTATGGTCTCTTTTTCAGAGGTGGCAGTAAAACGTTTACATGTCTCAACTGCTTGATTATGATGCGTGATTTTTGCTTAGGGGGGTTGCATTTAGAGTAAAATATGAGGCTTTCCATCAGAGTCTCCAAATATTCACACATTATCTTGCCAGCTCTGTAAGAAGGGCAATCATCTCTAGCTGGGAGGCAAAACAGACAGCCAGAGAAGATAGCAGCTTAAGGGGTTGTAGGTAGCTTCACCGCAGCACAGCTAGCCACATCCCCAGTCAGAACTACCTGCCATCTGCTCTCTTTACAATACTGCTATATTGAACACCTGCGATTATTTAAGCAGGATTTACGTGTGACTGGAGGAGGCAGGCAGTTAAACAAGAAGGATTGTCCTATTCATTCATTACCTTTTTGCCCAGAGATGGATCAAGATCTTGTTTTCAAGTACAGAAGCAAGTCTTCACCCTAAGTTGCACAATTCTGGTAAGCCCTTAGGAGCAGCTTCCATAAAGTGTTTTGCTGGAAAGGGCTCTCTTTTTAGCTTATGTTTCTTCCTTTCCACATTTGGCTCCAACTCCAGCTAGAATCCAGGTGGTTTCAATCTGGGTCAGGTTAAAGTGGCAGCACCTGCCCACTCACACTCTGGCAAAGTTAGTCTCTGATCAGAAGCACAGATTTGGATCCTTGTGTATGCTGCCATCAATGATACTAATTGAGAAACAACCTGAGCTTACACCAGTCTGACTTTCTCCATAGTTCTCTGAAAGACAGTCTGGTGAGAAATCAGTACTTGGTGGCAATCTCAGTTATGTTAGACATAATATTCTTAATGACGCTCAACTCCTCAGAATACTGATTAACTTTTTTTTTTTTTTTTTTTTTTTTTTTTTTTGCATTTTATCCACCAAATATGTGCACTAAAAATAAACATGGAAGAACAATCTGTAGCAAATAGCCTCCATCATATATATAGACATATATATATATTTAATGAGAAGTGGAGGCTAAACTTTGTGCCAAGAACAAGGAAGATAAATCAAAGTGTGTGAATCTGTTTTTCCCAGTAATGCAGTACAAACAAGCCAATAGGCCCAGCACAGACTTGCTGAATGTTAAAATTTGTTTGAGTTTTGAGAACAATGAAGTATCAGAGAGTTAATTTTCTAGCTTAATTGAGATAACTGAGACCAGTTTTTTAATGCTCAACAACTGGGTAGAAAAGAACAGGTGGGAAAGAAGGTGCCTGCAAATAGCACTTACTGATCTGTAATACAGTTTCTTACCTTATAAGCTTAATAAAACTGGCTTCCCTTTCTGCCACACCCTTAATATCCAACTCCTATCATTGGCTGTAATATTTCTCCTAAATTAATGAGTCCTTATAAAATAACTACCCATAAGGCATATTCCATTCAAAACTGTTGTTCCAGCATGGTACAATGCATTTTTTTAAAAATGTATGAAAATGGGTAAGAAATCTGCTCTTGAAAAAATTCAAAAAATGTTATCCAAAGGAAACATTGCAATAAGGAAAAAAAAATGCAGAAAAAAAGACTGAGTCTTTTTTAACTGTTGTTACTTATTATGATGGTGACCGGAGGTCTGAAACTCCTCTCATATGAAGAAAGGCTGAAGGAGCTGGGCTTTGGGCTTGTTCAGCCTGGAGAATGCTCAGGGGAGACCTCATTACAGCCTACTTAAAGTTTATAAGCAGGAGGGAAAATGAGTTTTTACACAGGTAGAGAGTGACAGGACTAGGAGGAATGGTTTTAGACTAGAAGAGGAGATTTAGGTTAGATGTTTGGAGGCAGTTCTTCACTCAGAGGGCAGAGAGGCCCTGGCACAGCTGCACAGAGGAGCTGTGGTGCCCCATCCCTGGAGGCACTCAAAGCCAGGTTGGATTGGGCCTGGGGCAGCCCTGCCCATGGCATGGCATTGGGAATGGGTGGGCTTTAAGGTCCTTTCCAAACCAAACCATCCTATGGTTCTATGTTTCTAACGCTTACCTTGAGGGAAATGCAAGGAAGCCACAATAATAGCAAATGATTGCTTCTCTACTCAATCTTCAAGTCACTTCAGGACTAACACATACTTAAGTAATTAGTGGGCTGAGCAGACCAACTTTTAATTAGTGTATTATTGTAATGTAAAAAAAAGAGGTTTTTTTTGTTTTTTTTTTTTTTTAAAAAAAAAAGGATGATTAAGTGAGTAAAAATATATTTGTTTCTCATCGTCATGTCCTTGAAAAAAATCAATTACAAAAAAATGGACAGTTATTAACCTCTACAATCATATAATCAGGCTTTATATTTATTAATTAAATTCCATTTGCATAGCTGTGTAGAAAGAAAGTATGTAGAAAGAAAGAAAATGTAATTTTCTTTGTAACTCTCAAAGTCACACCAAGCTGGCTGGACAGTGCTAGAAAAGAACTCAACCAAAGCCAGGAGCATACTCGTTGGGATGAAAAATTGAAATACTCATCAGTAAACTTTAAAAGAAATTTGTGGAAGCAGATGTAAGAGCAAACCAGAGCATGGATTCGCATAAACATTGTGTGCCCTGGGCAGGTAATCTTGAGATGAGTCTTGTAATTAATTCTGCTGCTCCTGCAGCTACAGAGAATTTTTATTCTTGCATACCATCATAATAATGTATTTTATTTTGTATCTTAACTGCCATTAGCACAAATCACTTTTGTAAGATGGTGGGGTTTATTTTCTTAATTTACTCATTATGTTCAGTAACCTAGCACAGTAAGGCACCTACCCAGCTGTGGACATGTAATTGGCATATATGTACCTCTTTGCCAGGTATCTAAAGATAATGTTTGAATATGGGCCAATTTAAAACCTGGCAAGGCAGGCATGTGAGGGGAAGATGAGCCTTCCTAGCCAGAAAATATTTTTGGCATGTGCAAGGCAACAGAAATCAGGAGACAAAAGCATGAGGTACCTGCCTTGTTAGCAATTAGCGCATAAAGGACTTCTGAGAGACTGGAAAGATCTTGTAAAAGGAACTTAATGTCTATAAACATGTGTTGACATACCCACCTGAATAAAGGCTGTACGGTTGCGTGTCATTATCCTCAGCAAACATGACAAGGAAAGTGTTACTAAATAATTAAATAAATTCTAGTGTGTTGTGATAAAAAGAAAGATTCTGGGAACAGATGCCAACATTAAATATAAATTTCCTTGGAGGAAAAAGAATACTGAAGGAAGAGAAGATCATGCTATAAGAAAAATGATTAAAACACTAAAAAAATGAAAGAAAAAAAAACAAGAAGAGGATGTATTCATCCAGTTAGGATGTATGTGTTCATCCAGTTAGAGCTGGCTGCTTTCCTTCTGGCTCAGGCTCCAGGGCAGTGGTGAAACTCAGGACCACTGCAGGGCCCTTCTGCTATCTCATGGGTGTCCAGCCTTTTGGCTTGCCTTGGCCATGCTGAGTGAAGATGAATTGTCTAGGGCCACATCTGTGACTGTTGCTTTGAAAGTAATGCCTCCTAAATATTTCCATGGGAACTACAGCCAATACAAAGAGTACAATAATATTATTTATAGAGGAAATTCTCAGCTATGAAACATTTTTTCATTCTTTTTCAACGCAGTCACAAGCAGTAGCTATGCATTTTTGCCAGGGATGAACAAGAGCCTGCATTCCACACTTACAACAGTCTGCACCAGTGGAGGTGACCCACTGTTGCTGTTTCCACTGCTGAAACACACCACCCGCAGCCTCACTGTTCTCACATCTGCTGTTTCATCTCCACAATTGTTAGCACGCATCGATGAATGTCAGTGGGTGCAATTTTTTCATATGGAGGAATTTAGTGGCACATCTGTGCTTCACCTGTACTTTCATGTCAAACGCCATTCTGTCACACTGTCCCTCTGCTCTCATCTGTCACACAGCAGCAACACGTAATAGGATTCCAGTGATAAGGTGCAGCCTCTATTGCCACACTACCAATATCCATCGCTGATGTTATGGGCCAACATCATAAAACAAAAAGTATTGCTTTTGGAGCAGCACTCATAAAATATATAATATAGTTAATGTGTATAAATAAAAAAATTTATTTTGATTTTTACTTTTTTTAAATTAAAACATATGGAAAAGAAAGCAATAAAACCATAAAACAAGTAGGAGATGTGACCTTGTTTTTATGAAATAATGCACCAGGTAGGTTTGATGGCAGTGCTTGCCATTCTCTCAAGGTGTTCCTCAGAACTGTTTGATGAAAAAACTCTTCCTGTGCTTCACCCTTGAAAACAGTTGTTCATAATTGTACGTACTGCCAACAGCTGTGACATAGATAAGGCATGGCTGTGCAGTGAAGGATATTTCTCTCTGGTAAGAGAAGGCTTAAACAAGTATGGTAAAGAGGCATAATCCGATTTTGGATTGCAGCTCTATATATTGCATTTAAAAATTTGCAGGCAATGTATGTATATCAACTGAAAATGGAATGGCAAATATGCCAAAAAATTGATGTTTTTTTTTTACAGTCTTGAAGCCTATTCTCAGACTCCTTTATGAAGACAGAAAGCACAGCTGCGTATTTTTTTTTGCCTTTCACAGGACTGTGTTTATCCAGTATCAAAATCCATAAACTTATTTGCTGTAACTTGAGTTGGCACTGCACTGTGCCTTGTGTCCATGTTCCAGCCCAGAGGGGGTTAACAACACACCGATGTCTCATTGGTGCTGATGTGAAATGCCTTCTGTTTGAGCGTACGCTTTCCATAAAGCTACACTTCCCTTGTTGGTGTTTACAGAGCTTTCCAAATGCTTTCATGACTTAATTGGTTAGTCTGAATCAATTGATTGAATAGGTTTATTAAGAAGAATGAGTGAAAATTAAAAAATTACTTGATTTGAGGATTTCAATTTCTGGGAATGATAATTCTATATCTACATGTATAATCAAGTTTGACTCATACCCTAATTTATGTTTAGCTCTTAATACTGAACAGCATCAAATAGAGTGGTGCAGATTTCCAAGCTGTATCTCTAAAATCCTCTAAAAGGCCTCCTCTGAGTCTATACTGTAACATTAAACTTTCATTATACATTATTTAGGAAACCTACTGATAAGAGGTTTCTAAAACCAAATGCAGGCCATAATTAGCACGCTTTTCACATTTAACAGAAAGGCAGTGCTAACAGCTTTCTAGTTTCTACTTTTCAAAAAATGTTCTCTAGTCTTCTTTTTTTTGTCCAGAGATCCATCATTTTGTTCACAGAGTGCTTCCACTTCCTTTGCAAATTCTGTAAAACTAATTGGTCCGTGATGTTTGGGCAGAAAATATTACCATTTTATGGAGCACCTTAAGTAGATGTTAATAACCACAGGGAAAAATACCCACAAGTTCTCTCTCCAGGCTTACTTATTACCTCCTGTCTCTGATCTGTCACTACAATACCAGGTTGTATTTCTCCTAGCCCACTCCTTGCATTTTCCATCTCAATCATGGTCCTGGCCAAGGAGGTCAGGCACTTCTGCTCCCTAGAATACATGAAAGCCACATTATGTTTGTAGTTCTTAGTAAATATCTTTTACTAAACATACAAAAGCTTGTAGTGAAAGGACATAACGTCCAGCTCATTCTGTTTTTTCTATTAAAGATGCAGCACAGGAACCACAGAGGACTAGGCTAGGAATGTCACATATTGAATGGCCAGTACAGTTTCAGGAAGCTCAGTAAAATTAGTTCTGAAGTAACAAAGCATACAGAGGAAGCATGGAAGAAAAATCTTCAGGGTCAAAATAATGGACTCAGCCTAAGCAATCTTGGTGGCACCATTTAATGAAAACTTCCATTTGATTGGCAGTATGATCAAGAATAGTAAGAGCTCAGTATCCAGTAAAAACAAGTTGGTGAATCATACAAGAAACATTCTAGTAGCTTTTGATCTATTACTGGAATGATTCTAGTATGTTCATATTCAGTATGTTCTCAGATTGGAGGTATTAATTGACAGCCAGCTGAAAATGAGCCAGCAGCATGCCCAGGTGGCCAAGAAGGCCAATGGCATCCTGGATAGTATCAGAGGTAGTGTATTCAGCATGGCCAGGGAAGTGATCATCCCTCTGTTCTCAGCCCTGTTGAAGTAGCACCTCGAGTACTGGTTGCAGTTTTGGGCCCCTCACTACAAGAAAGACATTGAGGCCCTGGAGTGTGTCCAGAGAAGGGCAACGAAGCTGATGAGCGGTCTGGAACACAAGTCTTACCAGGAGCGGCTGAGAGAACTGGGATTGTTTAGTTTGAAGAAAAGGAGGCTCAGGGGAAACACTCTATAGCTCCCTGCAAGGAGGAGGAGTAACCTCTTCTTCCAGGTTACTAGTGAAAGGTTGTGCCCTTAAGTTGTTCCAGGGAGGTTCAGGTTACTAAGAAAAATTAATTCTCAGCAAGAGTGGTTAGGCATTGGAACAGGCTGCCCACGGAGGTGGTGGAGTCACCATCCCCAGAGATACTCAATAGAAGGGTAGGTGTGACCCTGAGGGACATGGTTAGTGGACATGGTGGTGATAGGTTGATGACTGGACTAGGTGATCTTAGAGGTCTTTTCCAACTGCTATGATTCTATGATTTTCACTTTCATCATGGCTCTCCTGAAGTTTAAGGAGGGACTTCTCCTCAAAGGCAGTCCTCTGCTCGGGGGAAAATTCGTATGTGCAGGCCTGGAACAACAGGATTAAGACGAGGAAAGTAGAAGGAAGGAAAAACTACAAGGAAAATATAAAGAGCTTATGTTTTTCGAATTTCAAAAGCTCAAGAGGGACTGCTCAGTGTAATTAAGAGATAGCAGATTAAAAATAGAAGGAAACAGTTTTTCTCATGATGTGTGGTTAAAACTGCAGGAAAAATAAGTGATTACCACAGGAAGCACAGCAGTCAAAAACTCAGCAAGATTCTGATGGGGTTGCAGATATATAAGGATATCAAACATAGCATGAGCAATTTGAAACTGCTGGAAGGCAGAGGTATTTCTTCAGGGAAAACTGTCCAACTTTTTAAAAATTGCACAAAGAAATGTACAAATCAGAGTGAGATACAAAGAAAAAAGCCTCTGAATGTGTGAGATAATGCACCCACAGGACGCCATTATAGAAATGCCATCTCTTCCTAAATCCTTTGCATTTATTCTCTCTCCCTTTAAAATGGTATAGAATAGTACAGAAGAGGTCAGTATGAGCCATATTGCAAAGACCAGTTCCTTTATGATACGGGATGAAGGGAAAAGGTGTATGCCGGCCACCTTCTTTGGCTGCTTTCAGCCCATCCTAATGTGTGTTAATCACCTGGAAGCACAGACAGTAGGTTCTAGGAGTAGCTAGAGTGTTTCTAATTCTCTGCACTTGGATTGCTTCTAAAAGCAGAAAGTGCCACATATGGTATTTCTGAAATTTCCAATCACTTTTACACATGACTGGTCATAATAATGATGCTTGCCATGTCCTATGGGAATATTTGTGTTATTTCATATATCTAAACTAAACTTAACTTAAACTATAACTTAAACTAAACACTTTGTTCGGAGGACAACTTTGAGGGTAAAATGCAGGCAGGCATTATTAGCAACCTTGTAGTAGCAGTACTCTGACACCGAATTTATAGCTTTCCTGATCAATATGTTCCAGTGCATTACTATTGTTAATGATGCAGCAGTCTTTTTCTAGGATAGTTTCTCCATTGAATTTAGTTGGTTACTTTACATCCCCGATCCACCATATGAGATCATTCATTTCCTTATGCAGCATCCTTCTGTGCATTTTAAGAGGTTGAATTACTTCAGCCTGCACAACAGTATTACTCACATCAGTGCTTGACACTACCCTAGCAAACAGACAGGTATTTGGAATAAAATAATTTTCTGAAACATAAGGATGTCAAAAACTTGTATCTGATGTGGTTGACTTGAAATACTGACAGGCTACCAATAGTCCTCTCCTAAGGTCATAAGCGTTCCAGCTTCTTGCTACTACTGTGCCTTCAGTTCTCTCCCCACATCCTCTGCTCTTACACCCTTCTCAGCGGCAGAAGCCAGGTGACTGGTAAAGAGGGAAGCTGACTATCACAGTTCACCACCCTAAGCTTGGTAAAACTCCTATTTTCAATGCAGATATTCCAGTTTCCTTGTTTTGCTTTTCATTCACACTAGTGGTGGGAGATACACTTTGTATGGCAGACATTCAGCATGCTCTTCTGAAAAAACCTTTCATCATATATCAGTATTTTTTTTTGAAAACTTTTTTTGAAATCAAGTTTTCATTGGGGTATGTGTTGTTTTTCCCTTTTTTTGACATTGACAGAAATATTTTATTCCCCTTTCCTTTTCCAGCCATGTCTCTGAACTGTAGTTCTTATTCCATTATCTTCTTCCTCTCTGAAACCCACAGTTCAAGTAACTTTTGTGTTGAAGCTATTCTACATTTTACCACACATAACGTGCAGTGTCATTATATGAGACCAATGGCATCCTGGCTTCTATCAGGAATGGTGTAATGAGCAGCACAAAGGAAGTAATCCTGCCCCTGTACTCGGCACTAGTGAGGCCTCACCTCGAGTACTGTGTTCAGTTTTGGGCACCTCGGTACAGAAGGGACACTGAGGTGCTGGAACAGGTCCAAAGGACAATAAGGTTTGTGAGGGTCTCAGAGAATGTGCCCAACGAGGAGAGACTGAATGAACTGGGGCTGTTTAGTCTGGGGAAGGGGAGGCTGAGGGGAGACCTTGATCTTCTGTTACATGGAAGGTGATTGCAGCGAGAGCAGGGCTGGTTTCTTCTCACTGGACACAGATGACAGGATGAGGGGAAATGGCCTCAAGTTGTGCTAGGGGAGGTTTAGGTTGGATATCAGGAAAAACTTCTTTACAGAAAGGGTTGTTAAGCACTGGAATAGGCTCCCCAGGGAGGTGCCATCCGTGGATGTGTTTAAAATTCATGTGAATGTGGTGCTCAGGAATACGACTTAGCAGAGGGCTGTTAAAGTAGGGTAGTATGGTTAAGTTGCGGTTGGACTTCATGATTTTTAAGGTCTTTTCCAACCTGAGCAATTTTATGAAGATAACTCCACTGCCTGCTCCATAAAATGAACCCAATATGAAGAGAAGCCCAATCTCACACATTTACAATGAAACCAAGCTATAGGAAATGAAGAACTGAGTTTTCTAACAAATGAGATCTTTTCCAATGAAATTTCAACTGGTTAATAGAATTCTCTTATCAACTGGGATTGTCCTTTTTTTGTCCAGTAAGCCAGCACGCAAAGATATTGATGTCCCATCAGAATGCTTCACCTCACAAGCACTGCCTTCAAGCCCATGTTTAGAAGCAGGTAAAAATGATTCTCTTAAAAATTTTAAACTCAAAATTTTTATTCTAAAATACTTTATGAGCTCTCAATGATTTCAACAAAACTGTCTTAAAAAGATGTCAAAACAAATAACTTTAGTATAATATGTTGGATTTGTAAATATTCACAAGCTTAATACTTAACAGATTATGCAGGTTTAGCAGATTGGATTACTTGGTGAAAGTACAGAGATATCTTCACTTTCAAACATTAGTAAGTTTATCCTTACCTGTTTGAAGACTTTGCTCCTCTTCCAGATACTTTGGAAATGGATATTTTCTATAGTTTTCTTATACTCTTGTCCTTTTAAGAACACCTCACAGTATGCAGCTAAAGAATTTTAATCTCAAGAAATTACTTTCCAATAACTACCTGGTCTTCACTGCTATTGAGCTTATATTGAACTTTTTAGTTAATAATTAAACATGTGCAGCACAATGTTCTCAGCACAAATTCTTTCTCGGTAAGGAGGAAAAAGAAAGCTGAAAGCATTCTGTGGCCCTCCACAGGCATTTAGTTAGAGTGGGAGGATAAGTGACATCTCAACTGCTCACTGAGCCTCAAGTGAAAACAAACTAGAGGCCAACACAACATAGAATAAAAAGAGCCAATGGCCAAGCAAACCATGCCTCCACCAACTTTAAGTTCAGCAGTTATGTTTACAAAGTTATCCACACAACTGTGTCCAGAGATTCACACTGGGAGGCAGGCAGGCCAACTTATAACATGACTCCCTCCAGTCCCGGGATGAAGCCAGACCCCATATCATCCCACCATAGAATGGCTTGGGTTGGAAGGGACCTCAAGGATTATAATGTTCCAATCCTCCTGCCAGCTGCTAAATCAAGTACTAGATCAGATTGCCCAGGGACCATTCAACCTGGCTTTGAACACCTCCAGGGATGGGGCATCCACAACCCCTTTGGGCAACCTGTTCCAGCGCCTCACCACTCTCTCAGTAAAAAACATCCTCCTGACATCTAATCTAAATATCCCCTCCATTAGTATAAAAACATCCCCCCTTGTCCTATCACTTTCTGTCTGCATTAAAAGTTTATTTTCTTTATGTTCATAAACTGTCTTTAAATATTGGAAGGCTGCAATGAGGTCTCTCCACGTCCTTCTCTTTTCCAGGCTGAGCAAGGCCAGTTCCTTCAGCCTGTCTTCATAGAGGAGGTGCTCCAGCCCTTGGATCATCATCATGGCCCTCCTCTGGACCCTCTCCAAAATCTCCACATCTTTCCTGAGTGGGGAGCTCCAGACTTGGTTGCAGTACTCCAGATGGGGCCTCACAAGGGCAAAGAAGAAAGGGACAATCACCTCGCAGTGCCTGCTGGCCACCCTTCTTCTAATGGCACCCAGGATACCATTGACATTCCAGATTGCAAACACGCACTTCTGGCTCATGTTAAGTTTTTCATCCACCAGTCCTTCTCAGCATGGCTACTCTCAAGGAATTCTTCTCCCAGTTAGTATACATACCTTGGATAATCTACTGAACCATCTTAGCGTATGTGATTGTTCCTGTAACTGTCTTTCATCCTGTTTGCTCATCGAGCATCTCCTCCATTTCTACCATGCCTTAAGATTCCATTTTCATTGCTGCTTCAGTTCCTGCTCCCTTATACCTTCAAGGACTGCAGTTCTAGGATTTTGTTTGCAAACGTGTGCATAAAAGAAAATAATGCCTTCTCAGGCACATTTACCTTCTCTGCAATGTGAGAAGGGCATGTCCAAGCAATTCATTTTAAGTATGTTGAGGCAAACTTTTTAAGCCGTGAGTGATTTTCTGCCTTGTTTAGCCAGCTGTTTTCACAAACCACATAGTCTTCTACCCACCCATTCTGTCATTATTATTTCTTTCCATGACTAATTGTGTAGTCAGAGAGTTTTTAAAAAAACTGTAATCCTCACAGTTTGCCTCACTTCTGTTTTGGTTTTCGGACATGATTATGAGAGAACTTCACTGACACAAAAACTGAGCATATACAAGTTACACAGAATGCATCAATATGTTGCAGAAATTCAGAGGAAAAGAGAAGTGTACTGGAAGAAATTAAATGCTAAAAAGGCCTAACTAAATTTAAAACACTTCAAAATAGGATGTATCTAGCAGCCACTGTAAGTTGTGCATTTTCACGATATGACTTGGCCATTGGTTTTAAAACATTCTCAGCATAAAATTATTGTTGATAGAGCCTTAAATTTACTTTCCTTTAGTCTTGATGGCAATTGGACAGACTATGTAAAGAATGAACAAGGGAGAGAAAACATCAATTCCACAACTATTTCTCTGATTACTAAAACAGTGATTCTTCCACCTCAGCAGAGGATGCATCAAAAGGCAAGTGAAAATGAAAGTCTTCAATACAGAGTGTCTTCACCAGCTTGAGAGAAGGGGAAATTAACTTCATAAGGGACTGGTGACCAGTACTCAAGTAATGCAATAGCTACGTTCCAAATAACACCTAAAACAAAAGCAAGAAAATACTACCCAAGAGTAATTTTTCTACCACTTCATTTCACAGAAAAACGGAATGCCCTGGGTTGGAAAGGACTTCTTCTAATCCACACCCCTGCTAAAGTAGGCTCCCTATAGTGAGCAACCCAAGAAAGCATCCAGACTCTCCACACACTCTGGACAGCCTAGTTTGCTTCACAGTCAAGAAGTATTACTCATGTTCGCACAGAATTTCCTGTGTTCCTGTGTGTGCCCGTTGCCTCTTAATTCAGTCACTCAGCAACAGCAAAAAGAGCCTAGCCCCAACCATCGACTACTGTCCATCAGATATTTATAAGCATTGATAAGACCAACTCTCAGCTTTCTCTTCTAGCGCTGAGGAGCCCGGGACAGGACACGGTACTCCAGATGCGGCCTCA